>NW_020665065.1:2653023-2902301 GCF_002925995.2 Terrapene triunguis | reverse complement strand
GCAATGTGTCCCCATGGTGCAGTGTGTCCCTGTGGTGCAATGTGTGCAGTGTGTTCCCATGGTGCAGTGTGTCCCCGTGGTGCAGTGTGTCCCTGTGGTGCAGTGTGTGCGATGTGTCCCCGTGGTGCAGTGTGCGCAATGTATCCCCATGGTTGGGGGAGAAGATGTAAAGGCGTTTCCGGCACAGCAATGTGAAGCAATGGAAGGCAAGGAATGGTGACCTGCAAGTCTATCCTTTCCTACAGAAATGCCTACAAGAAGCTGAGGTCAGGCTGCATCTGTGGCTTGAGGAGATTAAGCAATAACAAGATTGAATAAACTGTAAAGCTTGAAATAAAGCAACGAGGAAGGAGAAACCCCTCATCATCATCACCAGTCTGCTGGGTTGAGACCCTGGACTTTCCTTTGCAGCGAATTATTTGAAAGGTTTTATATGTCTTGCAAAAGTCTTTTTCTTTTTTTAAACAAATTGCAGCTCAATCTAATATCTGACTAGCAATTAGACTTGACAGCATCTGTGCCCACAAACATGCTCCTTACAAAAAATAATGCCTCTGATGATTCACGTTCACCTTTATCCTGCAGAAGTTCACCCCTGCTGTTACTGTAACCATTATTGCCTTAGTCAAAAGTCTGCATGCTGCCAAGATGTAGCTGTGATCTTCTTCTCTGTGTGTACTAAGATGGCCGTGGCAAAGAGAATTTCTATTCTCCACAAAAAGGAAAAAAAGAAGAAGAAAAAGAACTTGCTTTACACTAAAGGAATGTTGTGGACCTCTGTGTGAAGAGGTCAGAGCCATTCCCCTGGGGATTGCTCTTGGTGTCTTAGGCGTTTTGTTTTTCTCCATCTTTTTAGCTTGTTTTCATTTTCTATTACATAGAACCGAGCTATAAAAGTCTTCCAGAAGCAAGCCACAATCAGCAGTCAGCAGTTTCAGCAGTCTTCAAAGATGTGTGTTTTTTTTGATTGAAACTTGAGCTTTTAGGGATGAGAGCAACACTAGAGCAGAAACTGGAACAGACAAGGACCTCCCTGGCACAGCAGAATGGGCTGATGTGAGAGTTTCCAGGGTTCTCAACATCGGTCGTTATAGCTGTGTAATTTTATTTTGAAAGCCTGGATGCTGGCAAAGTGGTTAAGCCCCATGCTTACCCATAGCACTGTATAAATAATAAACAATTAGCAAACAGTTCAGCTATTGCACTGTGCATGGTATCCCTGTTCCTGCTGCCTCTTGTTCTACTCAGAGTAAATGAACCATGTTTCTTCTGCTAGATACAAACTCAGTACAGAAGACACTGTCTTTGCCCCATGTTTGTACAGCACCCAGCACAATACGGCCTTGATCTATGCTTAGGTACTACTGCGATACAGATAATAATAGTAATTATTATATTCTACCCTTGGTTTTGTAGCCATATCTTTGTATCCATAGCCTTGTTGCACCAGGGCAGACATGCTTGAAGCCAGTGGAGTGGCTACGTCTGAATCTCTCTCACTCTTTTTCAGCACCTAAACTGAACCTTGCTTGTTCCAGCTCAGAAAGCCTGCCTAATTTCTCTGGTGCATGATTGATTTGTCCTTTTAATGAGAGAAGTGCCCAGGAAATTAATAAGAAAAAAATGACTTGGATGAAGATGCAGCAACTGGAGTTGAGAGGCCATGGATTTTTGAAGGCAAGAGACCTGTTCTGGAAGGTTTGCTAAAGTCTCCAATTACATCATTTTCATGCACAGTTTCTATTTGGTTTTATCTAAAAGGGAAACTTCTTTGACTTCCTGTAGACAAAATTGCAGGGGCTGGATCCTCTCTCACTTGAACTGGTTTTAAACCCGTGTAATTCCATTGAATTCAGTGGAATTACTCCTGATTTACACTGGTGAAGGTAAGAGGAAAACCAAGGCCCCATGTATTTTAAGGCCCAACCCTGCAAACACAACTGAATGTAGTGCTTACTTCTGAGAGTAATTGAGCACACTGGTAAGCATTACTCTCAGTGCTAAGTATTTGCTGGATTGAATAGCGTCTCACTCAGACCTGGACATCACCAGCTGTGGCAGCTACAATGACATATAATGTAGTAACAATTCAACTCGACTCTTTCCTTGCTGATGTAGGTTTTCACGACTGGCTAAATTACCAGGTATCACAGCAGATGTGCAGTGAGGTGGAAGATTCATTAAGAAGAACATGGCAAACTTCCCCCCACCCCTTCGCCCCCTCCTTGACTGTTGCCTTCTGAGTAGAGAGGACACCGAGGCAGTGCGGAGACTTGTGTTCTCACTGATCACATCAGCATTGAACAGAATCATCTGACATGTAATGAGCAGCTGCAGGGAAGCAATGATCAAAGAAGCTACCGTTTGCAACAGAGCTTGTGGGACTGACATTACCGAATGACAACAGCACTGCAGGTGGCTGGCTGGCTCTCCGTGGCGCCGCTCCTTTCTTTCTGCACCAGATATCGTGCCTTCATGTCTTCTAGTCTCTTACGCTGATATTTTAAAGGTTCTTGCTTTTCTTGTTCCGTTTGTGTTCTGTAAATGTGGGTAGCGGTTCCATTCTCTCTTGCTTCTTCAACTGTCATTGGGTCTTTTTTTGCCACCACCCTTTTGTCCATCATTCATCTCCTTGTGGTGACGTTCAGAATTCTTGATGCACTGTGCACTAGCTTGCAAAAGTACCTGCTATTTTAAAATCAGAGGGTCAGAGTCTGAGCTCAGTTACAGCGGTGTAAATCTGGAGTAACTCCATTGACTTCAGTGGACTCGCACCCCGTACCAGATCAGAATCAGGACCAATTATTGTCAGTGTCCACCTAAGCCTCAGTAACGCGTGCGTGTACATGATTGTGTAAGGCCATTGTGAAAAAGTGACTACACAATGGACTTAGGGTATGTCTACACAGCAAGAGCTGCGTATTTGTTAGCCTACTGGAGCTAGCTTGAATCCAGATTGCTGCTGTTATTACCCGCACTAAGACATATGTGCCCAGTGTCTGTGCCAGGCTTGTACCACCTGTGCTGTGCTGTCTTCACCAGTATTGTTACCTGCTTTCGCTGGATTCAAGCTATCTCAGGCAGGCTAGCCTGTCCAGAGCATTTGCTGTGTAGAAATAACCTTTGGCTTCAATTCAGCAACTAACTTAAGCACATGCCTAATTCGAAGCATGTGAGCTGTGCCATTGGAGTCGGTGGTTCTGTTCACATGCTTAAAATTAGGAACATGATCAAGTAAGTTACTGAATGAGGACCATGGGCCATTGTCCATCACCAGGGCTAGATGAGTGAAAGAGGCACTGGATCCATGGGGGTCTGGGAGCCCCTGAAACAATTATATTTAATACAGTAACATGCATATTTTAGTGGTGTGAGTTCAAGCCTTGGAATGAGGAATTTTTGAGTTCTAATCCTGGCTCTGACATTGATTCCTTAGGGTCTTGGGACAGAGCTTCTGTACCCCATTTTCCCCATCTGTAAAAGGGGAAGAATACTTCTGTCACCTACTTTGCATGGGATTGTGAGGGTTAATTATTTAATGCTTGTAAAGTACCTCGTAGGTTGAAAGTGCTACACAATTGTTGCTAGTACGATAATATTTTTATTTATTAAGGTTCCATACAATAATGCTTCTTACTTTGAAATGGTCAGGAGCTCTGAAGATTCCAGTGGTCCCAGGGATACCAGTGTTCGAGATAGAACAGCCCTTTTAGAACATCCAGTCCCACTACAGGAGACAGTGCAGGATTGTGTCCTAGAGCATAGATTATAAGTGTTGTCCACAGAAGTTACAAAAGTCTTCCTTTCACTAGCCTGTTCTTTTATGAAAAGCAAACCCCAAACTGTCACCTTTCCAAGGGCTAACTGGATTTCTACCCAGCTTTTAAAACATTGATTTGTTTATTTTGTCACATAAAAAAAGCTTGATCATTCTGCAGAAAATCTGGTGGGTTCGTAAATTGATTAGACAGGCAATAAACATGTGAAAAAGTCTGAAAATTCAAGAGCAAGGCAGAGAATCCTGTCAGAAAAAAGCTCATTTTTCATTTGTGGCTACAGGGAAAACACTGGTTCCTCATACAGCCACATCGATCAGTGTCTGCATCAAGGATGCCAATAAACTAAATCTGGCAACTTTACTTTTCAACTTCTTGATGAAAAAATGAATATTGCATTGCTTAGCTTTGGAGCAATGACAGCAAATTTGATAGCGTTTGTTACAAAGGGTTTGTAATAAAATACCCCCCTGAAACAATAGTATGGCTTGTATCACACTGTTACTATTATTATTTATACTGCCCACAATGGGCTTGGTGCTGAACAAACACAGAGGAAGACAAGGTCCCTGCGCCAAAGAGTTGATAATCTGAGGGTGCGTCTACACCGGAGCTGGGGATGTAATGTGGAGTACATGCATGTGTTCTAGCTTTGATGGCGCTAGCATGCTAAAAATTGCAGCGTGGCCACAGCTGGCGGGACAGGCTAGCTGCCAGAGTATGCACTTAGAGGTCTTTGATGGGATTGTACTTGGCAGCAGCCAGCCTATTTTGCTGCCTGTGCTACCGTGGCTTCACTGATATGTTTAGCGCAGTAGCTCATTGAAAGGTAGCACGCATGTGTCTATTCGAGCTGGAAATGTTGGGAATCATTAAGATAATAAGACAGAAAATATCATATCGCCTCTATATAAATCCATGGTACGCCTACATCTTGAATATTGCATGCAGATGTGGTCTCCCCATCTCAAAAAAGATATAGTGGAATTGGAAAAGGTTCAGAAAAGGGCAACAAAAATGATTAGGGGTATGGAACGGCTTCCGTATGAGGAGAGATTAATAAGACTGGAACTTTTCAGCTTGGAAAAGAGACGACTAAGGGGGGATATGATAGAGGTCTATAAAATCATGACTGATGTGGAGAAAGTAAATAAGGAAGTGTTATTTACTCCTCATAACACATAAACTAGAGGTCACCAAATGAAATTAATAGGCGGCAGGTTTAAAACAAACAAAAGGAAGTATTTTTTTCACACAACGCACAGTCAACCTGTGGATCTCTTTGCCAGAGGATGTTGTGAAGGCCCAGACTATAACAGGGTTCAAAAAAGAACTAGATAAATTAATGGAGGATATGTCCATCAATGGCTATTAGCCAGGATGGGCAGGGATGGTGTCCCTAGCCTCTGTTTGCCAGAAGCTGGGAATGGGCGATGGGATGGATTACTTGATGATTACCTGTTCTGTTCATTCCCTCTCGGGCACCTGGCATTGGCCACTGTCTGAAGTCAGGATACTGGGTGAGATGGACCTTTGGTCTGACCCAGGATGGCCGTTCTTATGTTCTAAATTATGCCTCCAGCTCCCAGGTAGGCATCCCCTCACAGACAGATGAAAGGTGGGGGAGAGGGGGAAGTGCTGTTTGACAGTGGCTACAGCTGATCTAAAAGAGAGAAGCAAATGCATTAGTAGTGCAGGAGGACTGTGCGTGGTCATGGGAGTCCCTCCAGAGATGCCCGGAGCAGAAGCAGGGGATGTGGGTACTGGGAGTGAGCCAGGGTTGGCGATTAAGTGGGATAGAGAAGCAAAAGAGTCAGGAATGGAGGGAGTCAACACCAGAGTCAGGGGAAAGAAAGTAGGCGGGAGGGGCATCAAGCCCCATAACTTCTGGTTGAATTAGAGGGCAGCTGTTAGAATCTGCCTTATCCCCTAATAAGGGAAACGAAGAGGAAGCAATCTGTTGAAGGTCATGCAGTAGTAACCAGCCTAAAACCCAGGTCCTTTGAGTGCTCAGGCGTGCCCTCGCCAGTGGACCATGCTGCCTTCCGAGCTCAGCCCTGCTTTATTGTCATTCATCGTCCTGCGCCCCAGATCCCCTGGGAAAGAGCAACATCATCATATTTTGTGAGCCATGATGGGCAATGGGACTCTGAGGTAAAAGCTCATCAAGATGCTGTTTGATCATCTGGGGAATTATCAGACCTGTAATTTTGAAAGGAATATGTATTTAGTCTGGGCAGTCAAATCAACATCATTCAGAATTTGCCTGGGCCTGAAGCTAAAGTATCCTGTTTTTATTTATTCCTCATAGCAGTAGAGATAATCTCTAAACACTTTGGTTTATTGGTTTAATACATAGGTCATGGTCGTTTTCCTTTAAAAACACAACTTTTGTGTGTTTTAATGCTTAGGTGAGGTTCTCTAAGCCCTCTGGGTATGAACAGGAGATAAGCACAGAGCGTTCAAGCTTCCCCTACATGCACTGACAACAGCTCTGGGTTGGACGGTCCCACTCTCGGGATAAGAGAAGTTTTCCAGGCTAATGCAAGCTTTCTCTGCTTAGTCTGCCTGAAAAGGGGGCAGCGGTGGTTGTAGCTTGTGTGGTGTGGGCCTACCCATTGAGAAATGAGCGGAGGTCACTAAACACACTTCAAACAGTCCATTAAACCGACACAGACAATGGTTCTGAGTCACCAGGACGTTAGCTGGGTTTTGTGCCAGTTTAACTCCCCTGGTTTCAATAGGGTTACACTGCAATTGAACTGGGGTAACACTGAGGTGATTCATGTCCTGTGTGTCATTTCTAATCCCACAGACATGACGCTTTCAGCTCTTTACAAATCTATTTCCTGGGCTTATTTAATTTAAAAAAAAAAAAAGCTCAACAACCCCCAGACCTTCCTATTTATTTTAATTTCTCTGCCTTTTCTTAGTTGCACAATTTATTGGGATAGTTCTTAAGTAACTTTTATTTTCCATGTACTCTTTAAAAGCCAACAATTGTATAAAATGGTGAAAACCCCCAATGCCTGGCTATCAAAGTAGCTCTTGTGTTTTTGTTCTCTGGGTGCATGCTAGGCCTTCTAACAAAGGCTCTTGCCATTCAGTGCTGCAGCAAGAAGGAGTAAAATCTAGTCACTGTCCTATGGGAGCTCCTGTAAGGACATTCATATATGCTGCATGTCTTGGGATTCCAAATGGATTCAATTAGATGCCTGCTAATTAGGGAGTATAAAGTGAATAGACAGTATATCCTTAGCCTACCCAATAACATAATGTGATAGCTCGTTATAAACGTGCAGGTCATGTTCATTTTTGAAATTTAATTGTTGCTTTTGCAGTTACTCTGCTGTATACTGAATTGTATCTGTTTTCTCTGTGTTGTGGATCCCTGCTTTGTCTTTCCAACATATTTATATTTTGAATACATGCGTGTCTGTCATGCCAAGAGCCAGATATACTGCTACTAATTAGATATTTATATTTGCACCCAGTGAAGGCCTGGTGCTTGCTAATAAATACAGTGGCTTCCAGTGGAGGGAGAAGCAGAAAACTGCGTTTCCCTTTGGTTTGTTTTTGGAGCTTTGTAACCTGAAAATCGGAGTTAAGGAGTACAACTTTTCTAGAAGCTTTCTAGTGGATTTGGAATTATTACTAAGACAGATTTCCAAGAATGTTCTGTTTGAACTGCAGCTCCCTCCTTGATTCTCCCTGGTAGCTGTTACTGGTTCAGAATCGTAGGGGGAAGAGTTAAATAAATCAAAGAGACAGGTGCAGTTTTTAGTTTAAACAGCCAACTCATACAAAACCCCTTTGTCAAGACGGGACAAACACTGAGTGTTATTTCAGACAGTTGGATGAAATGCCCTACTGTCCCTCCCGAGCACATTAAATACATGCAGTGTTTGGAAAACTCCTTTGGAAGCCTGCATTTTCAGAAACACTGACAGTGTGCAAAATTGTTGCAGACTGCAACAGAGAACAGAGTCAGAGGAGAGGAGCGATCCGTGATTTCCTTAAATGGCCCCTGTCTTTAAGAGAATGGACGTTCACCAGGGAAGGAGAGAGATGCTAGGCACAATCTGCACTCGGGGGTGCTGCTCTGATGAGCTGAAAAGTAGAGCCGTAGCCCTGAGAACTCACCATTTGTTTCTCTCTTGAATCTCTTCAGCCTCTTTCTGGGGCCTGTGGCTGTGAAATTCTGGCCCCCCCCGTGTGCCCATTGATGCATTTTATTTCCTCGTGTATTTGCCAGCTAATCATTCAAAAATGAGGTATTTTCCTGATCACTTTACATGGGGGGCCTGATTCTCCACCGCCCTGCTCCAGGAACAGTTGTTGGCACCAGTGCAATGGGGGTACCTGATGCTGCCAGACCAGAATGGGCAGCATTTCACATCCATTCATCCCTCATTTGGGACTAGAGTACATGGGGATACTGAGTGCTGGGCCATGGGCGGTCTGGGGCGTGCCGCCGTATTCCCTGCTGCCTTGTTGGAGGATTGAAGGGATTGAGCTCCTACCACAAGATCCTAGGGACTTTAAGAACAGAAAGAGGTGTTCCACGCGAACTTACTGGCACCTTTTTCAATCGATTTTATCCCCACCTTGCTATTTCACCAGCCACCGCTCTTGTCCTCCAATCCGTTTTCCTTCTCCAGACACCAGCCATTTCCTTCCTATATACTCTTCATATTCTCTTTGCCTCTATCCCCATCCTAGTGACACCGTCCTTTACCCTCCGCATGGAACACTTTTGCACAACTTCCCTTCAAGTTTCCTTAATTTTTGGTGGCGTGCTTTAATTCTGGACAGTCTCACCGGTGTGATAAAGCAGCTTTCATCAGACACAGGCCCTTGCTGTGCTGATCAGTTCTGGCTCCAGGTTTGCAAGTGGATCCACACTTCCCCCAACATTGGGTGTCTTTGACTGTTTTGGGTCCATTATAGAGACAGGACCTGAGCCACAAGGTCCCGACATTGCACTGCATACACTTCCCCCCCGTGGAGAACAAGTGACACATGATCGATGTTAGTCATACTGCGCAATGCACGGCTGGAAGGCGCTCAGCTACTACAGGGCTGAGCACAGGGACAGAACCTTTGCAGAACAGAATCTGAACTTTCCACGACTGTGAAGGTCTGGGTGTCAGATCCGGGGTTCCACCCGAGGCCCGTTGTTCTTTTTAATTGCTCACAGCATTTCCAAGAAGAAAACCCAGCTCCTGTAGCCTTTCCTCAGCACTTCTATTTTT
Source organism: Terrapene triunguis (assembly GCF_002925995.2). Classification (NCBI taxonomy): domain Eukaryota; kingdom Metazoa; phylum Chordata; order Testudines; family Emydidae; genus Terrapene; species Terrapene triunguis. The sequence continues at coordinate 2,893,270 of NW_020665065.1, read as the reverse complement.
CAGGCCCCGCTGGTAGCATCTTTCATTGCCTTTTTCTGCCCCTTTCAATAGAAGTGAAGCCTGTCACACAGAAAAGAGAGACACTGATGCCATGAGTCCTACAGCTTTCCCAGCACTGCCCTGTGATTTCCGAAGGATGAAATTATAACCCAAAGAATCTTCCCGGGGGGACCTAGAGTGTCTATGGTAGGGCATAGACTGCTTAGAGCAGCAGCAGGTCAGAGCAACCTGTGAATAACCCAGCTTGGATTTTATAAGGAGGTGTCTGTGGTGAGATGTCGTCCCTTAGAATTCAGATGTAGATTTCATGTGGCTCTTCCCTTGTTTCACCACCCTTCCCTTTCACCCCATAGCCTGAAATAAACCCATGAGAGCAGTGAAAGCACCTGGAGATTTGTGTCTGACATTTTCTTCATGTTAGTTACAGCAAATCTCAGGTAATTTTTTTTCCTAAAGGATCTTAACTTGAATTATCAGGTGCTACATGAGCCCAGCGCCCGTGCACAGCTATTGCTTGGTGCCCTATGAATCACTCTCCACTCACTCCCATGCATGTCAATGCAGGTCAGTAGCCATGAAGACTGCACAATGTGCTGCAGTGACGTTGGGTGCAGACCTCAGCAGAGAATTGAGCCCTGTGTGTGCCAGTCTGTACTTATTTCCCCGTGTCCTGTAGATGAATTTGTGAATAACAGGCCATGGCCAACATTTTCAAATCTGGGTGCCTGAAGTTAGCACCTAAAGATCAATTTAAGCACCTAGATACAGGTCTGATATGTGTCTGATTTTTCAGAAGTGCTGAGCACCCATAAATCTCATTGACATCAATGCGAGTGCTCAGTAACTCTGAAAATATGATTGGGTCTGTGCTCAGTACATCAGCAGATGCAAGAGACCACTGGGTATTAATTATGACTAGGCTTGGAAAGATTAGATTTTTACCAGTAAATGTCAGTAAATGTTGATTTCACCGTACACACACAAACCAATGAAAATATATTGCCACCAATAATAATCAAAATGTGTAGATAAGAAAAATGCTACTTGAGAACTTATTGGAGTTTGATCTGAACATATTTACTATGTATATTTTGACATGGGATGTTAGATCATTTGTGTTTTAATGGTTATAAAGCTTTAACTTTTTGACTCCCAACATCTACTGTCATTAAATAATTATTGTCTGACCCCTGCCATAATTACCTGCAACTGTGAAAATTTAATTAGATAAAAATTGGAAAAAAAATGCTTAAAAATAAACATCAAGGAGTTACCCATGTAAATGATAAAAGAATAAAATTCGACCAACCCTAATTATGACCTTTCATTCTGATGTCTATTCACATTTGAAGATTATTTATTTGCAGTCAGGGGAGCTCCAGATTGTTGCAGAAATGCTATATCACGGCACTGCTCTCCCTCTGCTCTCCACTTCTCACATCTGCACCATCCTCTCTCCATATGCCTATCCTCAAGATGGTTGGGACAGCATAATACGCCTGAAGCAGAGGAATTACGTGTAGCTTTTTAGGCTGGGGTTTTCAACGACGCCTGTAGGAATTGGATGGCTACACCCCACTGACATTCAGTGGCAGGCGGGTGCCTACCTCTCTTTGGCTCCTTTGAAAAGGCCAAGCCTGAAAGAACTTAAAAGGGGAAAATGGCAACATGCAACATTAAGCATAGGACTGGTTGTTGGATGTTCAGGAGACCCAGACCCTGATTTCCTGCACAGGTTCTGACCTGATCTTGCAAACACTCCTATGCTCTCACAGAAGCAGTGCCTTCGGGACATAGTGTAGCTCCTCTCGTGTGGTGATAGCACTGGGGGAACATGCTGCAAAGAGCCTCTTCCCTCCCGTCCCGAGTGAGTCCATGTAAGGAGACAGTGAATGCTGTTCTCTGAGCTCAAAGAGGGCTGCTGGTGGAACACCACACCCCAGAGGGAACCTGTGTGGGTGGGGATGTTGGGGGGTTCCAGCTGTGACCACATAAAGCGGTTCACTGAGCTAGTGCATCCATTTACATTAAAAGATTTGACTAAATGAACCTAATGGGAATGGTTATTTTTGCTGTTTACCCTGTTTGATAGAGCTAGGAGTGTTCTTGTTTATTCAGCGAACTCTGGTCTGAATACCCAAGTGCCTCTGGGAACATAAGGGTTTTCTTTATGCCTGGTTTATGCTGTTGATATTCTGCTAGCTTCTGCATTAGGCACCGGGAAGAGTGGACAAGTTTAGGGAACAGGACTTTGTTCCCAGCTCTCATCCCAACCCCTTCCGCTCCCATATGTTCCAAGACTCATTGTCTTCAACACCCAAAACCTTTTTTAGAAAAAAAACTCTGGCCGAACCTTTGGTTATGTTGTGCAATCTCTGGCTGTGGCTCTCTCACATCTTGTTTCTGCCAAAACTGGGATCGGGGAGTGCTAGGCTACTCCGAGAAAAAAACTATTCTCATGGTGGTTCCATCTACAACCGGCCCTGCTTGTCATCTTGCCTCTTACCCTGAGATTTTCAGCCCGCTTCGCAGGCTACAGGGTCTTGTCTGTGGTAGGAAATCAGCACCCGTTTTCCAGCAGCTGTACAATCGTACCAAGAGCTGTCTAAAGTGTAACCCTGTATAAATTGATGGTAAAAATCCCTTAGCCCTCTCTAGACTCGTTCTTACACTGTTGGTCGCAACGAGGTGCTGCAGTGCGCATGGCAAACAGTTACTAGTTTTCCTAGTCTAGATACACCCAGGCAGTTTGGCTAGTTTGAACCTGGCCTGAACTTTCTGGGGTTCACCCAAAACCAGGTATTGGACATGAGCGCCGTGTGAAGAGCGTGCCAGAAACCCCAAAGCCTTGTGAAATTCACTTGGTTTCTGTTTTTTTAAAAAAAAAACCTGAAGCCCCTTTAGAGGTTTGCTCTGGCATATGAGACTGCCAAGCACACCTAGCTGGAGCTGAGTGCAGGTGATTGATGAATATCATGGGATAGTTTGGATGGTTTTGGATGCTGGGCAGTTTTGGCTCTTCTGAATGTTGAGATTTTGGACCCCCTGCTTGAGACTCCTGAGGTGTGAAAATTCTCCGGGACCCGAACCACAGGACTCGTTTGTACACACTTTGCAGTCTCAGACCAACGTGCTTTGCTCAGCCATTCTCGAGCTTGAAAGGTGCTGGCCCATCCTGTGTGGTGCTGAGAGCTCGCAGCTTCCCATCTCCTTCAGCGAGAGGAGAGGGTGCCCAGCACCTTGGTGGCTTGAGCCCCACGTGAGCTGTCTGATGCACAATATCCCCACACCCTCCGTTTCACCAGTTCTCTTCTTGAGAGAGCTTGGTGTTAAATGACTCCTCCTCTTCCTACCTTAGGCTGACCTGGTTCTGCATCATCTGTAAAGACTTCAGGAGATGGATACAATCTTTTTGGTCTTTGAATATTCAAGCAAAGCATCCAGAGTGCAGCTGTTACACTATCCGCTAATTTCCCTCCATATTAAATCCCAGCCTATCCAAATGTTGCCCATTTAATAGCTCCTGGGGAGAGAGGGAGAAATTAAGCAGCTTTACACATCTTTAAAGTTATTTTGTTAAATAATGCTTTTATCAGGAGGTAATCCTGAAGCTGAGTTCTGTCATGTAAACATGTATTGATGTGGCCCATTTAATTTACCTGGATACTTCAATATGTCAGCTTTGGGGACTTCATAGCTGACTCGGCTTTCAGTGTTTATAGAGCCACATTTTTTAATAACTATAAACATATTATGAAACAATATCTGACTCCAGATAACACAAGGGACTATAAACCCTACCAGCACTTTTCTGCCAGGCTTTGTCACGTTGATTTGAGAGGTACTCTTTTGGGAGTACAGCATTACTCACGTGAGTAAGGGTTGTGGCATTAGCGTCTCGGGGAGGATGATTGACAGCGATTAGGGTGACCAGGGTGTCCAGTTTTCGACCAGAACACCCAGTCGAAAAGGGACCCTGGTGGCTCCGGTCAGCACTGCAGCACCGTTAAAAGTCCGGTCGGCGGTGCTGCGGGGCTAAGGCAGGCTAATCCCTACCTGTCCTGGCTCCGTGCTGCGCCCTGGAAGCGGCTAGCAGCAGCTTCTGGGTGGGCACAGGGCTCCGCATGCTGCCTCCACCCCAAGCACCAGCTTCACACTCCCATTAGCCAGGGACCGCGGCCAATGGGAGTTGCGGAGGCGGTGCCTGCAGGCGAGAGTAGTGTGCACAGCCGCCTGCCATTCCTCCGCCTAGGAGCCGGACCGGCTGGCCGCTTCCGGGCGCAGCACAGAGACAGGACAAGCAGGAAGCCTGCCTTAGCCCCTGTGCTGCGCCGTTTACTGGGAGCCACCGGAGGTAAGCCCAGGCCCCAACCCCGCGCCCCAATCCCCTGCCCCAGCCCTGAGCCCTCTCCTGCACCCCAAAACCCTCATTCCTGGCCTCATCCCAGAGCCTGCACCTGCAGATGGAGCCCTCACCCCCCCGCACCCCAACCCCCTGTCCCACCCCAGAGCCCCCTCCCACATCCTGAACTCCTCTGCCTCACCCCCCAGCCTGGAGCTCCCTCCTGCACCTCAAACCCCTCAGTCCCAGCCCCACCCCAGAGCCTTCACCCCTTCCCACACCCCAAGCCCTGCGCCAGCCCAGAGCCCCCTCCCACTCCCTGAACCCCTCATTTCTGGCCCCACCCTCGAGCCCACACCTCCAGTTAGAGCCCTCACCCCCTCCCGCACTCCAGCCCAGTGAAAGTGAGTGAGGGTGGGGGAGAGTGAGCCACCGAGGGAGGGGGAATGTAGTGAGCAGGGGACGTGGCCTTGGGGAAGGGGCGGGGCTAGGAAGTTCAGTTTTGTGTGATAAGAAAGTTTTCAACCCTAACAGAGACACAGAGACAGAGCTAGGTACCAAACCACCCCTGACAGTCAGTGGGAGCCGGGTGCGTAAGTCATCTCTGTGCCTTTGGATCTCAACCCCACTGCCGATGCTGAATGCTGCACTTTGTTAAATACTGCAAGCCAGATCCTGAACTGGGGTCAATTGGTGTAGCCCAATCAAAGTCAGAGGAGCTACAAGGATTTACACCCGCTCAGGCTCTGGGCCAGTATTTCAAAAACAACCATAGAGAGCTTGCAGAAGCGACTGCCTCGCAGAGAGAGTTTAGCTCTCTGTATCCTGTCAATGTTCAGGCTGCTACTTCCAGACCGTTGGCAGTTAGCTAAGGATGAGGTGCTGGGGCTGCAATGTACTGAGCCATGACCAGGTGCCAGAAAGCCAAGGGAAATGAATGGCTAGTCTGAGCAGCTGCCCTGTTCAATATCTTTTGTGTATCCCATGATGTGGGGCTTTCTTCAAAATGCCCCCATGTGGCTGACCTGATTCATATTCTTCAGGGCCATCTTTCCTTGATGCGGACTGAAGCTTCTATTAACCTTGAGAGGAATCAAATGAATCCAAAATGTGACAAGAGCAGAGAAGAGTAAAATATTCAGATTCCTCCCTCTTATTCGCCCCCACACAAATGTGTCTGAAGTCTGTGTGGTCCGGCCACATGAATGCATGTGTTTCTCTTAAGCTCCTCGTGGATAGCTTTCACTATTGAAGGGTGACCTTCCTTTGAGGAACAATTTTCCTAAACTGTATATCAAAGTAAATTCATTCTCCATCACTGGAAATATGGAAAACTAGACTGGGCCCTGTCACTGGGAAATATACTACAGGGAGAGACCCTTTACTGGCTGAGGGATGTGACCTGTTTAATCTGTTCTGTTGCTAATTTTGGGGGCTCTTTAGTGTACCTTTATTGTGTTTTCCACAGTCTTCCTTCCTGGGTTTGCGCTTTGTATTTGAACAGGATCTTCCTGTCTTCTTCCTTCCCAGCCCAGCTACCTTTGCCATTCACTCTTCCAGTGAAATCACAGTGCTGAATTGCCATGTATTGTAGGTTCATAAACACAGGACAGCGAATACACTTCAGGGTTTGGCACAAAGAGAAGTTGAGCTGAGGGAAGAGAAAAGCTGCAGCACAAACATAGATAACTCAGTACCAACAAAGGGAGCACAGGCAAATACAGGCCATGTAAACTGCTGTCTGCAGCGACATTCGCCTCTCCATCCTTCCAGTGTGAAAGTCATCCTCTGAGACATGGCTTTTTTTTTTCACAGTAAGATAATGAATTCTTGTAAATTTCTCTCATAAGAAATCATTTTCTGCACTTCATTGCAAGAAATAAAACTGTCCTGGCAAAGATGCTTCTTCTTTCTCTTTAGTATACAGACAGTATCTGCCTTATTAAAGTCAGGCTGCTGTGAGGAAGCCACATTTTGCTGGAACAGAAGCTAACATCATTTTACAGCTCTCGTTACAGAAGTGGTTGTACTTCTGGCTTTTGTGGGAATATTTTTTATCTTAGTTTTGCTTGGTCTTTGGAGCTGTAAACTGCTCTGTGTTAATAAATCATCAAAAACAAGGACATAACCTTGATTCTATGTGCAATATCAATACATTACTTAACGCAATCGTGAAATGGAAGAACAGTTCCATTTGTATAATTCTGCATTAAAAATCAGCAGATCTCTGCATTTTAAATGCGGCCTGCAAAGTGTCTCCACCGCCATGGGAATGAGGGGCCCCTTTTTTTCATGGGAAATAAGTAGCCTATGAAAAGGATGCAAATAAGCATTTCTGTGCCATTGCCTACCCTACACTCCAGTGACGCTTTTGAGGCTTCAGTGAAATGGATTTGCAAATGGCCTGCAAGCTGGTGACAATTTGTGTGTTGCAATTTGTTTAAGCCATTCTGTGGCCATGATCCTAGTTAATTGCTTTGACAGATTACCAAAATCAGGGATTTTGAGTCTGGTGGGCACACAGTGAGTATCTTAATTTGTCAACTGCTGGGATTAACCCCTTCCCTGCCACATAGGATGTTAGTAGCTCTCCTGGGGTTCCACCTTCATCTTGCTGGGAGCCCATAGCCCTTTGTGAAGGAAGGATATTAGTCTGAGAGGCATCTCTCTCAAGGAAAAGAGCCTTCTTCTCTAGTCCTAGGCCTGCTATTGGTCACATGATTAATACAAAGGTGGTAGGAAGTGATTTCTTCATTAATTTCTGTTTGTTGAGTCCCTCTAGGTATAGTCAGGGACTTCAAGAGGCACATGGAGGGTGTGTATATGTTTGACCTTCTAGATCCTAAGAACATTTCACCCCAAACCCAATATGAAATACTCTTTCCCCCCATTTCCCTCTTGCTGTTCATCATAAATGTTAAGCGTATATTTGGTTTATTCCCTCTTCTGAGTGCAACTCTCTTGTGAGTTTCTTTGCTGTTGGTGAATCTCAGAGCACTCTCTCATGCTCGCTCCTGTGTCATTTGCTCTCATTAATCCTATGCTGTAAAAAATCAAAACCAAAACCAACCACACTCCATGATAGATCTGTGTAGAAGCAGGAAGTTAAGCCCGTGTTCTGTGGCTGGAGATATAAATGACACATTGTGGGCTGACCGCATCTCCATTTATTTACTCTTCTATGGTGCTAAACACCATGGTATTTGAGCATTTCCGCTCACTTCGAGAAGCTGTGCTGTCTTGCACCAGGGCAGCGTTTGGCTCAGCATGTCTGGTAGGTCTGTAGAATGCTAAACAACGCAGCTGGCTGAGATCTGACGTCGATTTTGCCCCATGGTCCTACTCACGGGTTTTCAGTGGCTTTCAATAGTTTCCAGCAGCAGGTTATTCAAAGATGTCTCAGTGAACTGGCTCGTGTTTGATAACTCTCTGGCAGGGCCATTTGCAGCCGCTCTGTTGCACAGCCCCTGCTAAGCCTTTGATTCCGTGTGAGAAATAGCTGAGACAGACCAAGAGAGACTAGCCGTTCTCTAGGCATGCAGCAATTGGAAGCTGCCCCCAGTGACGCAGAAGTGGATAATTTCCAGAACAATGTCACTTCCCAAAACAGAGCTGGATTTTACAGACCTGAAAACATGGCACCCAATGAATTAGAAAACAGGCATTTTCCCAAAATACCAGCTTTTCTGAAAGGATCTCTTTCTTGCCCACTAAGGGCAGCTTTTGACCTCCTGCTCCCTGAGTCACAGAAGCACAAGTACCTGGGATAAAGAAATTAGCTAATGCAAAGTCAGGGACTCAATAGGCGCTATCCTCATTTCCTCGAGGCCTCACGTCTCAGCATTTTCTCCTTTCAGCCAAGGAGAGTTACCTGTGATGTGCTACATTTGCCCTCCACACCACATTGCTGGGCCACTGAAGAGCAATGTCGGGCACCTGCTCTCCTGGAAGCTGAGCACCTTGTCCTCTTAGAGGGAAGATTTGATTGTTTATTACTATGAATTACTCGGTTGGCATTATTGTAATACGAGACCAGGGACCCACTGACCCAATGTGATACAAACGCACAGCAAGAGATACTCCTGCCCTGAAGACCACGCAGTGGTAATGGAGAAGACAGGAAAAGGAAAGCACTGTTATCCCCCTTTTACTGAGGGGAAACTGAGGCCCAGAGAGGCTGAATGACTGGCCCAAGGTCACATGGGGAATCTGCTGCAGGGCAGAGAACTGAATCCAGATCTCTGAGTCCCAGTCCAGTGCCTCAACCACAAGATCATCCTTCCTCTGGGCACTGGAATAAAACGCTTGTGGTTGGCAGTTCACACTAGAGATAGAAGATGACTTGTGGATAAGAAGTGGACAGAGCTGTCAGCTGTAACTCAAAGTGAACTCAGCCCATTCTGCACTTTGCAAAGGTTGGGTCCTTGTGCTATACTGTAGCTCATTATACTATCTGTATGTCTGACAAGTCTGATACCGCCTTGGGGACCAATACCACATATGGGATTGAACTCACAGAGAGTTTGGCCAGCTCTCCTGGGTCCTGTCTACAAATGCTGCTTTCAGGTCAATGTTATTTACAGTTTGGAGAATCCTTGTCTATTTAACCAGTTAATCTCCGTTTATTTCTAATTGTCATCCAAATGGCAACTGTGCCAGGGACTTTCATAGCACTTCTGAAGCAGCAACAAGTAGCCGGTCGATTGGAAGGAAAGAGCATCAGAGATTGACTTCTTCTGTGGCAGATGGTTGGCCAGAGCTGAGCAGCTCCAGAGGGCAGGGCAGAGTAGACTGTAGTGACAACACAGAACACAGGCAGCAGAATCTCAGTGTATCCCCGCCTCCTCCCCGCTAGCCCCACAGCTGGCCTCCTCAAAGGGTGGACTATCCTCGGAGATCCGTTACAGTCTCAAGAGGCCTGTAAGTTTCCACTAGAATATTGCAGGGATTATATCAAAAGGAGGGAAAGAACATTTGTAATGGGATCCGCCTTTGAAGAGGAAGAAGAAATCCTCTCTCCACTAAGGCAAGAACAATGCTCCTTTTCAAAGGGAAAATTCAAAGGCAGTCCGGGCTAACTAACTAACTAAATAAATACACGAAGCCCCGTATGAATCCCGCTGATTAAGCAGTTAGATTGTTGTTCTTTTGCCAAAGAGTTGCCTGATTGCATGTTCACTTGCTAATTCATTACATGGAAAGCACCTATTTTCTAAATTAGCAGCCAAAGGTGCAGTTGTTATGAGCATGTGAATGCAAATGCAAAATAGGAAGCTAATGTTGCGAGTCAGGACAGAAGGTAATTTACTCCAACCGTCTTCATTGTTTTGAATGAAATTGTTTTTTAAGGTTTCTGTTTGCAGGATATCGCTCAATGCCAAGTTCAGAAACCCTGGTGATATTATTATACTAGGAAATACAAATTGCATCATTATCTTCTTTGGAAAAAACAAACACAAACTTTTCTTTACTGCTCATTATCTTTTCTGACCCATCAGATAACCACTCATGTATCTAAAGGATGTGTGTGAGGGTCAGACTGTGAAACTGATACACAAACTATGGACCCCGATCTGTCATGAGGAGGTAGATTTCAGAATGACAGGACATAAGCCACCTCGCTCAGGATTCTGTCAGACAGGCTGAGAGAGGCCGGGGCTGTATTTGCTGTCCACTGTGCCACCCACTTACCCGTGGCACACAGTCAAGGGCATAGGTGGGCATTTAGCATATAGAGAATAACAACAACAGCAATAATAGCCTTGCGCTTACACAGCATCTCTCATCCAAAGATCTCGGAGCGTTCAGGGATCTGAAGGACATTAGCTGAGCATCACAGCACCCCTCTGAGGCAGGGACTCATTATAATCCCTGTTTTTACTGATGGGGAAAATGTGACACAAGGAGGTGACATGACTAGGGGTGCTCAGAGCCAGGACTAGAATCCAGAACTTCTAATTCCCAGGCCTCCTGGCTATCGATCGCTACATGATGCTCCCACTACAGATGCAGCAAGCTCAGGGGAAAGAGCTTCTCTGGGTAGCTAGACTTCCTCAGCCCGGCCCAGGGGAGCTACGGCATAGACTTTAAAAGGGTCATTTCTTTTTGGAAGCAGCATTATAAATGGTTGGCTGCTGACCCAAACCTTCTACACCTCCTGAGCCTGGAAACTGGGCTGAGAACTTAGTTTGACCAGGTTTTCCTAGGAGTTTTTCCGGCACTTCTTGTTCCCACTGCAGCACAAATAATGTTTGGCAACGCTGGTTCTGGTTTAAGCCAGAGCCTGAAAGTGAACAAAGTAGATTAGGACATTTAAGACTCTTCAAGCATGCATCAGTTTGAGTTTTGCTTTAAAAATGGGTGCGGGTTTTAGGGTCTGCTTCTCCCATCCCTGACCCTGGATGACGAGGGAGGAAACATACATTCTTGCCACTGAATGGATGGGGAATAAAAAACTTTGCCAGCAGAGAAGGCATGGAGCTGCTGCAGCAAAAGCACAGTGTTCAAAATGATATTGCCCTGGCATGAGCGTGGAGTGGAGCCATTTGAAATTATTTGTTTCGAACTCCCCCAAATTTCCGAGTTTGGCTGCATCATCATCAGCAGACTTGAGCCTTGGACATGAAAGCACAGGATTGGACTTTTCAAGATAAGCAAAGAGTGCAGCTTGCCGAGAGCCTGAAATTATTGTTTCTTAAGTGCCAACTCTCTACTTCATCAAAGCAAATTGCTCTGTTTGGAAGAATTTAAAGAGGGACTTTCATACTGGGGGAAACTTTCAAACATATCACTTAAAGCAGACAGCCAGACCCTTGGTTTTTCAGAAGTGCCTTGCTCTGTGTTCAGAATATGGAACACAATCACGTTTAAACAGAGGGACCCTCCCTGTCAACCTGCCTTGGATCCTGCAGCAAAGTTATAAATTTGAAGTTGGGATGACAAAAATAGCAACGCACTGATGCCACAAATGCAAGATTAAGGCTCTACTGCTCCATCTGGCAGAAAAAGGGGCCATCTATGAAGGAGTAAACTTGCCTCCTTGCACGGGTAGTGGATACCAGCAAAGCTGATACAGGGAGGAACCAGCCAAGCAAATAGGCTGTAACTCTCAAGCTTGTCAGCCTAAAATTAGGCACCAAAACTCATATCCAGGCATCTAAGCAGGTGGCTTGATTTTCACTAGTGCTGAGTACCCACAGCTCCTTTTGAAGGCAGTAAAAGCTGTGGTTGCCCAGCTGCAAAACAGGCCACTCTTATTCAGTTGCCTAAATACAGATTTAGGTGATGAGCTTTCAGCACCTGCATTTGGGGGTGTGCTGGCCTTGGCTGTGAGGACAGTCCCACTCTAGGTCCTTGGAAGAGACGGCATTGGCAGCCTCTGACATCTGCAAATGTAACCCCTTTTTCCCCCGTAGAGCCCTGAGTGCAGGAATCTCCGCTCAGCACTTGCAGGAACCAGGAACTGAGCTGCAGGAATTTTGTTCTCTGATGAATTTATTCATGATCCTTAATTCCAGAAATAAGTCCTGTGGCTGTGCCATGGATTTATGTGCAGCGCAGCGGGGAGCCTGGACCCCATCAGGGAACTGTGGCCTAGCTCTGAAACAGGTACCTGCCACGCTTGCTCCTGTAAATGGTGTGTCCAGTCCACACTGAGAACAAACACCGTGTGGGAAAGTGGACCCCGCTACCAACAGCTGTGCACTGCCGTTGTTGGGCTTGTTGTGCCAGTGAGCCCTTAGCTTGATCATCCTTATCTGTCGGCTGCTGGAGGCCATTCCAGGGCATGCTGAAGACGCTGTGGGTGCGGGTAGAAGAGGTGCCTGGAGTTAGTTCTATTGCAGGATCATAGAGGTGCATTTCACAGCGGTCAGACCCCCAATTCAAAGGCACCATGCCCACCTCTCTGTCTCTCTCAGGTGAAGCTGACCTAGAACACTACAGGCAGATTCTCACCGATACGGTTGCCAAATGTATGTCAGAAATGATTAGTGTGAAGGAGAGGAGAAGAACCTCCTTGGCTGACATTAGGGGACAGGTAAAGGAGAATGCGTCAAAAGCTGGACCGTCAGCCTTCATGCCCTGGAGAGGGGCTAGGGGTGGAGGGGCCTTCCCAGCAAAGCTTCCCCCAATATTGTTTTTTCACCACTTCTCACACATGCCACATTTCCCCATCGGCTCAGTCCTGTGGGCCCTGGCTCTGTGTTTGCTCTGATGAAGCGGTCAGAATGGATGTCTGTCAGAAGGCAGGGGTTTTCCTGCAGTGGCAGTGCTGCTTCTAGTAATTAACGCACCTCTGGTCACCCCGGGGCTAAAACCAGTGTAGCAAGATAGGCACCTTTCCGGGGGCATCTCGCTCTCAAGCAAGAATATCCCTGCCAAACTTACTACCCCAGAGCCAAATCCATCCTGGGGGAACTCCACTTACTTCGGCCGGACCAGGACGAGTTTGGCCTCCAGTAGCTGGAGACAAAGAGAACATCCCCTGGAATCAGTATGCTGGGTAAAGTGACTCCCCCTAGGGAGGATATCCCAGGGTACCCCTATTCCCCCAGTGTCTCTATCCTGAGCTAAAACACTCCCTCACTGCTGAGAATTAATGACTCCTCAGTGAGAACAGTCACGGCCAAACTCCATCCCTTAGTATCTTCAGTTACCTTAGTTTAGACACAAACCCTGCCCTTTATAGTCACAGTCACGGGGTGGCTGCAGTCACTTGAATGCTACCAGCCTTGCTCCCTCTCAGACTCACAGGTTGCTGCCTTGTGCCCCCATTCTGGGCCCTGCTCAGAGGTGCAAGGGGAACACAGCCCTCTGCAGTGAATTGCAGGTGCTAGCCTCCCCAGAAAGGGGTCAGACAAGAGTGGGGTCTTGCTCCCCTCTATTCCTGGGGCAGTGACAGTGGCTGGTTATAGGGTAGGGAGAACGTACTTCACCCTCTCCCAGATAGTGGAATGGCTCCTGCCTTGTGTGCCCTTTGGGCGACCCGGAAGGAACCCTGGCTGTGATTTCCTCTGCAGCAGCTATGTGGGACGCAGTGATGGCAGCCAGAGGATGGGCCTTGTGCACCTTGCCTTGCCCTGGAAAAGTTACTTTTACTGCAGGTGCTGCTGTTGCTGGCCCTTGTCTTCCTCTTGTATGGGCATTGCATTGCTGTTCTCTGCAGTGGTACAGTGAGGACAGCAATTTGCTTCATTGTCCTCATCCTTTAGTTCCTTTTCTGCTGAACAGCAATGCCTGAGCCCTCTCCCTTGGTCTCCCACCTCCACCCTTCTATCTACCACCTATCCCCAGATTCTGCCCTAGCCATGCAACCAACCTGTCAGAGCCGCCACCATCCCCTGGCCTTGGGCATGAACCTCACATTCCCCACACATCCACTTTCTCCCAGAGTCCTTCACTCCCCCGCCAGCCATCAGTCTACCTTCTTTCTTACAATCAAGTTAAAAGAAAAAGAACCTAATTAAAATCTAAATAACAGACTTGTAATTATCATAGTGTTTAATCCTAGACGTTGTGCCTTTGACGCACTATAATTTAATTTCACGACTAATTATAAACTAGCAAGAAAGCCAATCTATTTTTTGATAAGAAAGATGTATTGCAATAGATAATGTACTCTGGAAGCCTGTCACAGCCAGCCTGACATACTCTTTTCTTGGAATTAAACTTTTCCATCAACAGTTTTAATTGGTGCCAGAGCCATTGGGACAGTTCCTGATAATGTTTCATGTTAGCCCCGATCTGGAAAATATTTACCACTCTTGTGCTTAAAGTTAAGCATGTAGGTGAATGTTTGCAGGAGTTGGGGTTCCTGTGGAAAGCTAAAGCTTTCTTTGCCTTGCATTAGATAATGTGAGTGAATTTAGGGCTCATAATGCAAGGGACTGATTGCGAGAAAGATGGGGGAATGGGGGGATGATACAAAATGTCATTGACATTGTTTCCCATTTTTAAAAAATTGAAATTCAAAATGTTGATGAAATTTTTTCTTAGAAACTCCAAAAATTCAGGCCAGCTGTATAGCTGGTCGAGAAATGGGGAATAAATATTGCATAAATGTTCAATATTTTCCTTATTTTCATTGAAATTCAGAATTCTCTGAAAAAATTCATTGCAATATTGAACTTTTGCAAACTCCAAGCAGTGCACTGATAACACATCTGCAAGCCCTGCCACTGCATCTCATGGCGGGGCTGCAGCACCCCCTGCTATTTCATTTCCCCGGATGCACACACACACGCAGCTCTGCCACTGTGCCTTGTTCTTGGCATGTAGCACATCCCTTTATATTCCAGTCTGCGTGTCTCAGCACATCAGACTGTTTAACCGAACTTAGAACTTGAACTGCATCTCCAAGTGCACCAGCCTCTCAGTGATGTGTACCTTCAGCCTATTGACCCTTTTCTAATGGAATAAAACGCCTCCCTTTGGGGTATTTGGCAATAAATTATTCCAACTGCCGAGAATGTTTTCCTTAAAACTGTTCTTGCTTCGATCTGCTATCAGTGAAGAAGATGTAGGTAGCATAACTGAAGAGGGGGGGCGTAGCCATTTCTGTGTGACTGACAATGATGCATGTCCCAGCAGTCCCGCATCTCAGAATGGATGGGCTAGTCTTGGGCTAATCCGAAGAGTATTTATTGTCTGACGGATTCCACCTAGAGAATGCTCAAAACCTTATGAAGATTTTCCACTATGGACTAGTATCCCTAGTAGCTAACAAATTGCTAAGCAATGGCCTAACTCTAAAGGCAGGAGCTGGTCCAGTGGTTCTAGTCTTCACCATCCTGAGCACCATCACCTGACAAAGGGGCTTCCAGGCCAATTTGAGAACTCACAACATGGATCCCGACCTGTGATTTTGAGGATGAGGAGCAAGAGGGAGGCAGTTATTGGTGGTTGCATTAATCCTGTCTTTAGCTTGCTTTATGAGGGAGGGATGCCTACGAATGGGATGCAAAGTTACCCAGATCCAGGTTCCACCTTTTCCTATGGTTCCCCCTGAAAGTTTAATGCAAACTTGAGTTAGAAATACCTGAAGTAGACAGAGAGATGCTGTCCAATCCCAGTGCCCTTCCCACAGAACAGAACCAATTCATGTTAATTGATGGTAATTAATAATGAATAATAACCTTATAGCCAAGGATGACTCTATCTAAGCCACCTATTACTGTGCTAGCCAACCAGTGAGGATCTCAAAGCAATTTACAACCATCAGTTAACCCGTAAAGCTCATGAGCAGCCAGTGAATGTGATCAGCTCCATTGTAGAGATGGGAAAGCAGAGGCACAGAATGGGAATATGACTTCCCCACTGCTATTTAGTGGGTCAGGGGCATAGAACCCATGAGTTCTGACTCCTGCTCTCCCACTCTAACCTCCTAACACATGATGCACCAAGAGCTGAGGGGAGGAGCGCCCTTCTTGCAGGGCACCAAGAGGCACTGGCACTGAAGTGCGCCTCGCTTGTTCCTTTGGAGCGACTGCCACAGAGTCCCCATTGTTAGTTCTGAACAGTGGAGTGACGTGTTGCCTAGACAACCAGAACTCCTACACATTGCTATTTATTCTGAAAGACATTTTACCTTCTCCGCTGTTGCGAAACCCTAGGAAGAATGGGGGTCACATAAGATTCCCTCCTGCAAGGTGATGGGGCTTTGATGGGGCTTTAGACTCCTGCCCCAAATGCCCCTTCTTGAGGGGCGCCATTAGGCAACTGGGAAGTTTGCTTGGCTGGCAAAATGTCATTTAGAGTAAAGTCCCCTGACCTGACCTGACCCCACTCAAATGTACTGTAAAAAGTGAGGCTAATTGGGATGTCCACATAAACTGGGACAGGGTCAGATGCCAGCCAGCCAGCCAGCCAGCCATTATTAGCATTCCTGGTCTTTGCATTCCAGCAGTGCATGGAGTGTGCTAGGCACTGACCACCCCCAGGAAGACCTGGTCTCTGCCCTGGTGAGCTTATACTCTAAGGGCAGGGTTGAGTCTGGGAATGATGCAACGAGCCTGTGCATGTGGTCCGAGTGCTTATTTTTGCTGTGTTGGGGCTGGTTTTCGCTGTGCTCTTATGTTAATATCTGCTAAACCTCCTTGCCATTTGCAATCCTTCTCCGGGTTGCCTATGTGTTCCTGTGTCCATACTGGCACTGCTTTTTACAGGTTTACTTCTAGCACCAGCGTGCTGGTTGTGCTGGTGACTGGCATGCTGCATACTCGTACTGGGATTTTGGCATTGTTCGGGGCTAGCTAATTGCACTCTGCTACATATATTCTGGCAATGCAGCAGGGTCAGCTAACGGTATGCTTGTGTAAAGTATGTAGACTAGTAACTATGAGCCTGGAGTTAGCATTTTTGTTTTACTGCGCTGGTGTTCCTAGAAACAGAGCAACAAGGAGATATTAGGCCAGATTCTCAGCTAATGTAGCTCGACATGGCTCTGTTGATGTTCATGGAGCGGTGCTGATTTACATGAGCTGAGGACAGGGCTGGCTCCAGGCACCAGCTTCTCAAGCAGGTGCTTGGGGCGGCCGCTCTGGAGAGGGGCGGCAGGTCCAGGTATTCGGCGGCAATTCGGCGGACGGTCCCTCACTCCGCCTGGGAGTGAAGGACCTCCCGCCGAATTGCCGCCGCAGATCGCGATGGCGGCTTTTTTTGTTTTGTTTTGGCTGCTTGGGGCGGCCAAAACCCTGGAGCCGGCCCTGGCTGAGGACCTGGCCCTATTATTTCAGCTTGGTCGTGTGACAAATGAACAAAGGAAATATGAGGAGTGTAGAATATACCATATTCTTGTAGGCTGTGAACCCAAAGCCAGGGAGAATTTGGATGGGTCATTGGGAAGATCACAGCAGCTGAAGTGTGGCCACAATCAGATTATGGCTGGACTGGGCTTGGCTGTCAGCATTTAGAGGCTACTAACAAAAGCGCATCGTTCCCATCCTGTTTTCTTCTTGAGAAACAGCCAAACAGCGAGTGACTGTGTATGTGTGTTGGTCTGCATATGCCATAAGAATGTACTTCTTAAGAGAGAGATGTTGTCAAGGAAGGCAGACTGCATCTCTCATTCCTTGCAAGAAGAAATTCCAAATCATATAAAAAAGTTAGACAAAGACCGAAATGGAGTCTGACATGCCATTAGAATGACAGCAGGGCTGTGAATATTATTAAGGTGAATCTGTGTTTAAAGTTCTCATTGGGAAACTGAACTCCTGGCTTCTAACCAGCAGAGAGTTGGTGTTACCTACTGAGCCACGGACATGCAGCATATGGGAAATGGCTCTTATGCTGGAATGTAATTACTTTCACATAGCAGGTATGATAAACCGAAGCTTTGAAAATCCAGCAGGGGACCATGCTGCATGTTTGACTCCAGAGAACAAACCCTGGTACAAATCCCATAAAAATGTATGATGAACAAAATAACAGATTTGAACTTTTCTAATAACAAAACAACAACTCTGGCCAGTAGCTCCATTATGTGCCATGAGATATACTCCTATCAGAACGTGAGTTCAGCCATCTCAAAGAGTTTGCAGCTTAGTGCAGAGAACATGAGGAAAGCTGGTGAGCGTGCAGTCATGTCCTGAAATCTCTCAGAGCGTCAGGAATCAGATTACTGTATGGAAAACAAACAGAAAAAACAATAAAACTGAACTGAGTTTTGGGGAAAAGATGCCACCCCTAGAGACCTATAGATCAGGCTTCCCCTCAGCAGCAGGGGCCACGCATAGGTATGAGACAGGAATGCTATCTCCCCTGCCCATTCCGTCCTTGGCTTCTCTCCAGCAAGGGGGCATCTGGTGCCAGTTGTACTGTGGTTTTTAATCTGATTAAGGCACATGTCTACAAGGAGCTGGACAGAGCTGACTAGCTCCTTTGGCATGCTCTGCCAAACCGCCCACAGATAATAACTGCTTGGATTGCTGCTGGCTAGAGCTGGGCTTACACCAGTGACTCGGCGGGGAAAGGCTGCATCTGCCATTCCGAATCTGCAGAATGGTCCAGCCACCCAGAGGCGGGCTGGTATAATGCAGCAGCCACTGTGAAGACCCCTGGATGGTTTAGCGGCTCCCTTTGGCTTTTCTCCTCTTGCACTGAGTGATACTTCAGAGTGCTGCTATAACCACACCGCTCCGCCTGCTTTGAATCTCTACTCTGACTTCCCATTCTCCACCGCATCAGAGCCAAGCTTCTTGTCTCTCTTTAAGGCATTTTCATTATTCTGCCCATCCCTGATGGTCAGCTGTTGTAATGCCCTCCCCTCTGCTTTCCCAGTGGTCTTAGAATCCTAGAAATGTAAGGCTGAAGGGACTTTGAGAAGCTATCTAGTCCCGCCCCCTGCATGGAGGCAGGACCAAGTAAACCTAGACCATCCCTGACAAGTGTTTCTTCAGCCTGTTCTTAAAAATCTCCAGTGGCCCTCAGGGATTCCACAGCCTCCTTCCAAGCCTGTTCCAGAGCTTAACTGTCCTTTTAGTAGGATGGTGCAAGCTTTGAATGCCCATGGACAGCTCCATGCTTTCTTCCATGCTGCCCTTATGTATGGAATGCCCTCCTTATGCCAATCTGCAAAGCCACTACCCTCTCCTCTTTCACATCTCTCCTCAAGACCCATTTCTGCTATGACTCCTACAAGAAATCTGCTGGCCAGTGCTCGCCAGATGGGGAGAGAGGATTTATGTATTTAAAAACAAATCAATATGAAGAGATTTTGCAATGGCTAATGGTAATTACAGGATCTCATTTTTGTTACCTATGACAGGTACATTCATTGTACCTCATCTTAAATTCAGTTGTAAGATCGCTGGTGTAGGAACAGTGTCTTTCTACACGATCACTGCATTGCCAAGGGAATCTCACATCTTCATACATAGTGGCACGAGTGAGGTTCTTATTGGGTTCTCACAAAAACATTCCCTTTCGTTGGGGTCCTAATGGTTTGGCCCATCAGATGATGCTGTGCTGTGTCGGACATTGTTTTGTTTTCTAATTCAAGGGGAGAGTCTCTCTCAATTTTGCAGTTGCCTGAAAGGAGGATAGTAAGGCTCCAAAGAAGGAAGTGTCTAGCCTCCCTTTTTGGGGACCTAAAAGAGTAGAGGGGGCACGATCAGGTACTCGGAGGTGCAAGTACTCAGATTTGTGCTTCTGTTTCAGTTGTGGGGGCAAAGCATGAGGGCAGAGCAAAATTCACGACAATTTTTAGATGTGATTTTTCAAGGAAAAAAATCTCAAGCCGAACATTTTGCAAAACCAAACCCCATTTTCTTTGGCTGAAATAAGGAGAAAATGGAACAAAGCTGTGAAAGGAACAAGGCAGTGAAATGAGGGGAAACCAAAAAAAACCCAAAGAGAGTTCATTTGGGGAGCATTCAGTTTTTCTGTTGAATAATTGGAAAGTTTCAAGAAGACAAAAGTTTTGAATGAAAAGTTTTGACCAGCTCTGTTTGCAAGTACAATGACTTCTAAGAAAGAAGAGGAGGATGTGATTTGGAAAATATGGCCCTACATAGAGAGGTAGCTTTTTAAAGTGGTGGTGGACTGTGTTTCTGAGTGTCTGGGCCTTATTCTTATCTACCTTCATTTACTCAGGCACCACATGAGTGTAAAAGTGTTACCAGAAAAGAATGGTAGGGATTCGTCTCTGCTTTGCACTCGCATGAATGACTGCACAGGATGTCAGGCAGGAAAGGGTTAGTCCATTTATTCATGAAAGGCACCTATTAACTCCCACTGACTGCAGTCCCAGCTTTCCTTGGGTAAATGCTGTATAAAGCCAACTAAAGATTTCAGGAGTTTTAATGGTGAGAGTAATAAACTACTGGAAGTGCTTACCATGTGTGATGCTGGATTTTGCATCACTGGTCATTTTAAAATCAAGATGGGATGTTTCTCTAACAGATCTGCTCTAGGAATTATCCTGGAGAAGTTCTCTGGCCTGTGTTCTGCAGGAGGTTAGAGTAGAAGATCACAATGGTCTATGGAATCTATGAATCTATGATTTGTCCCAATGATTCTTAAGAGAAAAGGATATGGGCGTGTATCTCAGACATTGTGCTGATTATTATTTTAGCAAACTGTACTTCAGATTAGTTAAGTAAAACTTTAGGGGGGCGGGGGAGGTTAAAACTGAAAACTTTGTAGCCCGGAATAAAAGTGGAGAAGAAGCAATGCTTCAATATGAAAGAAAGTCTGAGTATTTTAAATGAGAGCAAAATAAAAAAGTGACTTATGGTGACAATTCAATGCAAGGTACAGCTATTCATTTTATGTGCAAAGACTAATTAAAATTAAAGTGCACCCCACTGCACTTTCTTTATTGCCTGTAACATACCAGACCCCTTAATAAAACCTAGAGCACAGGGTGTGCTGTAGGGATGTAAACTGGTAGTTAATGATGTAATATACAGTGTATTGCATTGCTTAGCCAAGCAGGTCAGCCTGGTAAAAGAACTCCGGAGATAGCTGCTCTGTTTGAAGCACCTGATTAATAACAATTGGGTTACACATGCAGAACAAGAGTACAGCCACTCTTAGCCTGTAGCTGATTAACAAATTTGAATTCCATGCACTTTAAGAAGAATAGAAAACCACTTAGAATATTGTCAGTTCCCCGGCCTGTTTTGTTTTAACTCTGTATACCTCTCTGATCATGCCAGATCTGATCATTCGTTATGTACGTTCAGCAGGCTGTAGTTCATCTATTTTTCTGTCCTGTCTGGTTCTGTTTCATTTCATAAAATGTTTTACAGCCCCGTGGAGGTGCAGTGTAAAAAGGAAACACAGACTCTTATTCCAGGATCACGTCATCACAGAAAGCAGAGAAGTGACCCATTAGGTCAGTTTTCCTAGATGCTGTTGACAACAGAGGTAGAAGGATATAAACAGTGATCCCATAAGGAAACTAAACTCATCATTAATATAATGTTATGTTGTTTTAAAGCTGTGTATTGGAACTGTACTTGTGTAAGTGGCACACTGTAGCTTGGTACTCCTGCTAGACTGTCTGTGGCATAGCTATTGGTATCTGTATTTTGAATGAAGTTAGGTATGTACCCAGATCTAGCATGTTGCCATGCCAATTTCATCATTGCTGACAGCACAATTCCTGAAGATCAGCAGCACTGATGTTCTGCAGAATGAGGTTTCATTTCCTGTGGGCTACTTTCCTTATGGCTTTCGTGGCCTGGATTTGGGATTGGATTTAATTAGTGTGAAATGTCAGGTCTACTTTGGGAGCTTGTGAGAATGCTGCAGGTAGGGAAAATGGATCAGTCAATTTGCCTGCGTGCGTGCGTGCGTGTGAGAGAGAGAGAGAATTTCATCTTACTGGATTCAACCCTGAAGTTTCAGAAAAAGTTAATTTGTTGTACGTTGATATATTTTCTGTCTCTGAGTTCAGAAAACTCTTGCTGCTGACCTTCTAATTTAATTATCTCATCTCCTTACATCTAATGGGCATGGACTCCAGGTAGATAAATAGGAAGGAGATGTAGGGAAAGGTTTTTTGTTTTAATTAGAAAAAATAATAATTTGATATGGAAAACCTGCATTTGAGATGCAAAAATTAAAATATGTGAATTTATAGATAAACAACATATTTAAAGGCAAGGAAGAGAATGAAAATGACTCCTGTGAAGGCACTGTTATTGAAGGCTTCTGGTGTGAATCTGTACATTGATAATTAATTAATTACACAGAAAGCCGGGGGAGACATCTTACCAGCAAGTGAAATGTTTATTCTTCATAACTACAAAGGCAGCCCCAAATTTGCAATGTGTTTCATGAAAGCAGTGTGGAGTATCCTTGAAGTCAGTTAGGCCCAGCCGCCTGTGCACACCATCGGCTGCAGGATCTGGACCTTAGAGGTAGATTTGGGTTAATGAAGTCAAATCTTTTATGCCAGGATTAGTAGTAACATGAGTCTCCTTCTCAACCTGGCCATCACTGGAAATACCTCTACTCCACTCGAGTTAGATTTAAGTTTGTAAATAAAGAGACTGAATGTTGGGAGCATGAATATCTGTTATATACTGTATCTAGCTAATATACAGTTCAGCTAAGAATGCTGAGTTCAGAAATGCAGACACGAGACATATTGCTAAGGACTTTTCATAGTAGAATCCATTCTTGAGTCATTCAAAGCATGGCAGTGTACGGGTTCTGTTTCATACCCCTACTTAAAAAATATTTAGGCCAAAATTTCAAAACTGGACGTTGATTTTGGATGCCCCAAGTTTTGGGGGTTCAACTTAAGACACCTTGAGGTCACGTCTGAAAATATTGCCCTTAATATGTAGAAAAGCAGATGGCTTATTCTTTTGAAGCTACAGAAGTCATTTTCATTATATTTCTTCTGGTCTGGTTATCAGATTTTTCTTCTCAACATGGGTAAACCTGGCATGCTACTCTAATAGATACACAAACATTGCATTCTAATCTGTTACATAAATCATTTTCTTTCTCTTTTTCTAATACAGTTCGATGTCTGTCCGCAGGTCAGGTTGCCCGGTAGGAAGCCATGCTTGGATATTAATAGCCATGTTTCAACTAGCCATGGATTTCACCATCTGTGAATCTGTAGTCCAAGGCCAAGGGTTTAGGCTCCTGCAAAGGCCTTCTCACTGGCATAGATTGTCCCATAGTCCTCTGTGGAGTTTTAAAAATGGACAGCAACTGAGGATTCCTGGCCCTTTTTGGAACCATGTTTCTTCTCATCCTGAACGATCTCATGGGCAAATACAAACATATCATTCAAAAAGGCCACACAAAGCCACAGACCAGTTAGCAGGCCTTCTTTATAAAAGCATGCAGTCCAAGCATTCCGCTACTGCAAAATCAGCCCCTTCTGTTGTAGATGGGAGCAGCAGGAGTACAGACCAGCAGACTCATTTGAAAAGGGGGAAAAGGCACCTCCGAGGAAGCAATTTTGATCACAGAGACAGCAGGCCCACCACGGTGCCTGAAGTAATTGTATGGGGCCCAACAGGGGAAGAGGACTCCATAGAAACCAGTACGTTCCCTGGGAATTATGGCACCACCACAACTTCTGCTTTACAAACCAGAACGACTACTGTGGCAACCACCACCACCACTACTTCCACCACTGTACAGTCTAAGGGGTTCACAGCATCACCTGTGCCAGGGCTTAACACACACAAGAACAACCCTGGCAGGATTAGCACAACGGAACCCTACACCAGCCACAAGAGCAATGGAAAAGAAGCCCGTCCACCTAAGATAATGGGAGACACTACAGGTATTTTCTGTCTGTTTACAGGGTTTTGTTTTAACTGTTGATCGGGCCGAGTAAGAGCAAAGAACCTATTGCCGAGGGCAGAGGTGTATCCTATATGATGGGCACCAATGAGGAGACTGTAGTGTGGGCCAATGCCACAATATAAACAAGGTGCAGTGTGTGACGAAGGCTTCATATTGTGTTTGCTTTGCCAGGCTGCAATCATCATTAAGGAGTAATAAAAGAGAACATTACAGTATAATGTCCAGGTTTCAAAACAGTGAAGCAATTTTCAGTTAGGGAAAGGTGGGTGAACAGCTTTGGATAAAATGAAAACTGATCTGAATTTTTATCTGAAATTCAGATCAAACTTTTTTTTGTGATTTGCAAAACATTTGTTTAATCTTTCTATTGTATTTCAATCTTCCTCTGCCTTCTTGGGTTCCCCAGGAATATAGCAGTATTTTGGGCCTAATCAGCAACAGGAAATCTCACTGGAAAGAACTTCACTTCTTCGGATGCAAGTGAGGTTTTTACCCACGAAAGCTTATGCCCAAATAAATCTGTTAGTCTTTAAGGTGCCACCAGTCTCATTGTTGTTTTTGTAGATACAGACTAACACAGCTACCCCCTGATACTTCACTGGAAAGACTATCCCAACAAGATTTGCAGCCTGGTTTTGCAAACTCAAGAAGCGTCCAGATTTTGGGGTGTTTGTCCAACAAAATATTTTGCTGCTCACATATTTCTTTCTAGTCCCTTTCATACAATATGTCACTAATCATCTACACACTATGGTTGCTAGGTCTGAACTGCAGACAGATTCTATATGCAACATGCAAGTCTTAACAATCCCTGAAAAGTGTAATAATAATCAGTGTATTAATGTGGCACTCTGGCACAGTACAATATGCAAACAACATAGATTGTTAGCATTTCAGCTTTGGTGACTGCAGAGAAAACAATGAGTGTGGTTTTCACTATTCTTTCCTTAATTTAGATGCAGTTTTTCATTACACAGAGGCATTCAGCAACGCCTGCTGAAGTCATTCTCATAATTGTTTTCTGCGTTACAATAGTACTTATTTCTCATGCAGACTGGACACAAAGGTTACTTTAGTGCAATTTGAGTTGGGAGAATGCTGCTAAAGAAATCACAAACCTTTGTTTTAATGAGAGCTATCGATTCCTTTCATTTCTATTCAGGACTCTTCTCATTTGTTCTTCACGAACATTTGTTGAGTGAGTTTGTGTTTGCAAGAATGTTCTCAGTTAGAGAACGTGCTGTAAGTATCCATGTTGTGATACATACGTATGGATGTCCATGATAAATGTGTGCAGGCCATCTCAGAAGCTCTTTTTGGCCTCAGGAGTAGAAACAACTTCACTTGACTTAGGTGATCAGACACACCAAGTTCTGAATACGCAAATGAAACAGTCGCATTGAGCAATCCATGTGCTGAAGCGTGTTCACTTACAACATTCCTCAAGTTATTGTGATTAATTAATGTATTGGTAAAAAATCTGCAAAAAAAAAAAAATCTACAAAAAAACCCATGTTCTTATGTTCTAATTTCTTACTAGAATCAGGGGATAAATCCTTCATTAAACTGTTCACTGTGACTAGTTTGTTCAGAGTAATTCAGGCTCACCGTCAGAGTCTCCATCTAGCCTCTGCCAGGGGCTGTGGGCTTGCAACATCTCACTGATTTAGTTGGTTTCTGATCAGACTGCAGTGTAAGTGTTAGCCTGGGATCTCAAATGCTCCCGATTCTCTTCAGCATCATGTACAGTGTATGATATTAAAAATAAAAACAACCCATCAGCGCAGAACTTTGGATTACCTAGCGCCCCTGAGGAAGCTAGTAATGGGGTCAGGCTACAGGCATGGAGCATTGATTAGTCCTTAGTACTGGGACACAGCAGCTAGCAATAGGGGGTCCTGGTCCATGACTCTTGGTGCTACCTCAGTACAAGTAAATAATTTTAAAGCAACCACCCTGGGGTTGTGTTAGAGGCAAGGTCTTCTGTCGGGTAAGAATGTTGCAGAAAATGGAGAGGAATTGGGCATTAAAAAATGAACACTAGATAAGCAAATGAGAACTCTGATCCATCATCTTTATGTAAGACATTTGCTAGGAGTGTACAGAGAGTTTGCCTATTGCCTCTATAAATCCACAAGCTTAATCAAATTCGGTGCAGCACTCATTTACTATAGTATTTAGTAATATTTAGGAAAATATACTATTTTCCACCGACACCATTTGCTGTGTGGGTATGGGTGGGAAAGCAGTTTTCATTTATTCCAAATTATATTTATTTATTACTAAAGTTATCCTGTGGGACAATATTATGTAGCTTGGCAAATTAATTCACATTACATTGACGGTGAGTAGTCCAATAAGTCAGATGCTTATCTGAGAAAGAATTATGGGGTTTCATAATGCAATCTCCATCCTGATTAATTTCTCTAATAAACCCTCTTCAGAAAAAAATGTCACTCCTAACTTCAAGAAGTTATTCATATCCGTGAAAAGGAGCCCAGCCTACACAGCAGTGGAATTGTCAGCCTCAGCTGGCTCAGTTAGAGACAGAATATCAATCACACTTTCCAGCATAAGAAATCTAATCAGTTCATATTAAGACATTTGATGGAATGTTAAGATTTACTTCCAAACCACGTGTTGTTTTCAAAGCAGATAGTATCAAGTCCTATTGTTATTAGCAATACTTACATCTGTAGCTAACTACATTTGTACACACGCATCTGAAATCATATTGGTGCCTTCCAGACATATTTGCACTGAGCAAATTCCTGTTTATTGCTGTGACTTAATTACAAATGGTATAACACTCTCAAAGTATTACAGGGTATTGTTCAGCTGCTGGGATATCAGAGGAATGAGTCAGAGGAGAGTGTTCCTCACCCTGGACAGATGACAGACTTTTTGTCTAAAATGTGACTCATCATTCATTATCCCTGTAATGTCAAGGTTCATTGACTGTGTTGCCAGTGAGTGGTCCTGTATCTGGGACACCGCTCTGTGATCTAGGCACATTACCTAGGTCAGTAGCTTGCGTCTGAGTCGTTGCCTTCTCCTCTAGTCTTTATATCAGGTAGCCAATGTTATGATATTTCAGAATTGCCCAAGGTTTACTGAGTAGTTTGAAGATAATACTGGCAGTTTGGTAAGGGTATCTGACAGATATATATCACTATTCAGGGGAACATTGCAATGTGTTTCTACTTGAGCTATCAAATGACTACTGATAATTGTCAGTGAACAAACTGGCCTTCAGCAGATTTCTCTCCTGCCCACTAGGATGACAGAGAAATGATCTCAATAGATCCAGTAGAATGTAGGATTGGGATATTGAGGGGGTGTTTTTATTTGCTTTTCTCACCATTGTACGTTTGGTTGAGTTGCTCTGTTCAGTACACTGACTTCTGCAGAGCCACTCCACAATGAATTTGCTCTCCTGGTTTGGCTCAGAAGTGCCCACAGTGATTGTAGCAAAGTCTTAAATTTGTACTGGTGATTGACCTCCAGAGGTTCAGTCTGGAAGTGTTGTCCACCATTAGACAGTAGCTGGAGCAGGCCTCTAGAAGGATTCCTGAGTTTGGTTCCTGGCTCGGACGCTGACTGGGTCTGTTAAATTGAGGAAATAACATAACCACTCAGTACTGCAGTTTACCCATCTGTAAAGGGTGGTGTCATGGGGTGCTCTACTCACCAATGGAGGGCTTCCTTCTGGCAGTTCTGGGGATTAGCTCCACCCAGTTCAGCACCCCGGTTCTCTTCCATCGTTGCCGCTCTCCTCCTGCTCATGGAGACATAGTTCAGCCATTTCGTGACTTAGCCCTTCAGCCAGGTCACTCTGTGTTTTTCCCTTCTAGGAGTCTTTCAAAGACCCTCTGCACCAGGGCTCCTACCCCCTTTCTTTCTCCCTTACCTCAGGGAGAGAGACTGCAGGCTTCTTCCCTCCTGCCTCCTACACTATCACCAGCCTCTTGGCTTGATAGGAGCCCTGCCTGTTCCCTCACAGATGAGCTTCCTACTAATTAGCGCCCTCCACACAGCCTAAATCTCCCCCATTTGCAGATTAATTGGTTGATTGGGCCCACCTGGCCTTATTCAACTCTCTCAGGGCGGGTGTAGGGAGCACACCCCGTCACAGGTGCACACTGAGACTTTCTGACTATCAGACCCCTTTCAGATCTCTCAAGTCGGGCTCCCAAAACTTGAGGCACCTAAAATCAATAGTCACTTCTATAAACGTAGGCTAGAATTCTAGTGGCTCTGCAGTTGTGTGTGAGGCATGTTTAACTGCTGTACGGTTAGGCCCTACAATATACAACACACAAGGAGACAAACATAGGCAGGTTCTAATGAAAGAAAACCCTTTGATCTTCATAGCTATTCATAGTTTGTTCTCCAGCTCAGATCAATCAAAACTCAAGGATGAGATAGCACGGACCTAGATGGAACAATGCTTTGTAATTTTTATTTTTGTACTGGAATTCGCTTACTCCTTTTCAAGGATGTTCCTCCATCTGCTTTGTCCTTGTCAGCATGACGCCTCTAACATCCTTTACCGTGTTGACGTGCTGACAGTCACAAAGTTTTGCTGCGGTCTGACTGATGTGGCTCTTGCTGGGATTTTTACCATTTGTGGGTGTCTGAACAGCTTCCTAACCTCAGTTTTGCAGTCCAGCTGTGAGAGCTGGACGCTGTTCTAATGAGAATCACAAATGAAAGGGCAAGAAGGTGCATCTCCTGAACCCTACATTCGGGGTTTAAATCCATGGTTGATAGTCACCCAGGGCTGAGTCCTTGCCAAACTGAGTATCCCTCCTCCAGCTGCTTGAGGCTACAGTCGCCAGGTTGTTCCTGCGGGCTCCGCAGGGGACAGTGATTCACAGAATGCTAGTGGATCTGCACAGATCAACAGGCCTTCATCCTGCCCGGTCTCCACGTAGCCTGTGCTGAGAGATTCAAGATCCAAGCCAGCCTCTCCCAATTCTCCCATCCTGTCCCAGTCCCCTGAAGGCTCACGCTCAGCCTGTGCTTCTAAGGCATCTGGGAATTGAAATTTGCCAGTTGACTTTTATCTTTTAGCTCTTAACTCTCATTAGGGAGTTTTCAGAATGATTTGAGTTTTCATTAATTGGCCTCTTTTACTGAATAAGTGAATACAATAAAATACTGTTGCTGGCTGAAGGACCTTTCTGACCTTAGCCTGTCCACCCTAACTTGAATAAAACCTAAACTCTGAATATCCCTTTGTTTTCTTTATCCACATTAAATATGCCGGCTGCCCCAGAGACTTTTTTTGGGGGGGGGGGCGGAGGAAGCTTTCCACTCAGCTCTTTCCCACTTCCTAGGTTAAATCCTAATAAGGACTTGCAGTTTTTTAGGTTTTTTTTTTAAACCACCACAAAAAAAATAAAAACCTCCCCCAAGATGGTTCATGATACATACACTGGGACACAAAAGGTTAAAATTCTATTGGGGGTGCAGTGGATGTAGAGAGTAAATGTTTGATGGAAACTAGTACACAGTGGGAAACTGATGAAATAAATTAGAGGATATAGGTATATACACACAGTCTGGGCCAGATCTTCCTCCAAACTCCAGTGATGGTTAAGGGGTGTGAGCTGGGATGGAGCATCCTCAGAGAAGGAAACCTAGGTAAAATAAATATTGCTCCAACATCTAATATAACCCCCCCCCCCTTTTAAAACAAATACCCTATACAGGTACTTACTGATTTCACCTGCTCAGCTTCCCACTGGGACCCCAAATTATGGCCCAGGCCCTGGTGGTTTGCTCCTACAGTGTGTGAGAAATACCGAATATTGCTGTGCTGCAGCTGCGTTAAGTCAGAAGAAACATTACAGTAGCAGTGGGGTCTCCCTGCATCCCCCGTCACTTCTGCATGGAAAGGCAGCAACCAACTATGTCTTTAAGCACTGAGTAAAGTATCCTATCTTTATAATGACATACATATGTAAGGCCATGCATTTTTCAAATTCTGCTGCTCTCTGCTATACGAGGCTGAGGCAATGGAGGTAGTTATACTTTGCCTGGAAGTACCATATGGTTAGAAATTAAGACTATGCGACTCGTCTGTACTTTTTTGTCTAGTTCAGTGAACATTACAAATCATTGTCTGGCAGTCTTGTTACATTAGTGCTACAATAAGCAGAATGGATAAGTAAAGAGACTTTTGCTCTCAAGGCTGGAACACTTCTGTTTTCCACAACAGATCCAGAAAGTAAAGATTTCTATAGTGTTTACTCCCTGAAAGATTTAACTGAAGAGAAATAAGCTTTGGTAATAGAGGAGGAGGATGTGAAAGGCCGTGGATTGTACCGCGGAGCGGCAAACAAATAATCAAACTCAGCTGGACTACAACAAAACCTCTGTTCCAATCCCACACCATTTCATATGGATTGAATGCTGTTTACCTCATGAAAATGTCTCTCTCCCTCCATTTCTGTCATGCACACGTACACACACATGAACACACAGACACGAACACGCACACATACACACGTAGATGCTCATACTCAGACATTGGAGTCAGTACAGATTTAACCACAGTAAGAGAGAAACATGTGGTTCCTGTACTTTAAGGTTGATTATGGGATGAATGGTACAGAAAGATATGACTAAACAAAGTTATTGAATATTAATATTCTCTAGAAATGCTCTGAATGTAGCAGTTGACACTACATCATCCATAGAAGCACCTGTACATGTATGCTATGTCATAGAATCATAGAAGATTAGGGTTGGAAGAGACCTCAGGAGGTCATCTAGTCTAATCCCCTGCTCAAAGCAGGACCAATCCTCAACTATCTTTCGTCTTTCCTGCTCAGTCTGTATTAACAATAAAGGCCTTGGGAACTATCTTGGTATTTCCTCGGGGAATAAGAGTTGCTACATCCCGGGACATCAGATCCATCCATCTGATCATTAATCCCCAGCGGTGCTCTGCCCCTCAGTTATATCTTTGTTAATGGGTCTGTGTCCAGTGTGATCGGCCATCATGCATTTTACTATTATTATTATTTTAAAGTAGTGCAGGTGTTTGTTGAACATTAGCAATAGCCCTGCCAGTGAACAAGATCTGCATATAGAAGGCCCTGGGGGCCAGATTTTGGCTCCCATTTGAGCCCCTCTGGAACATTTGGTGTCAAAAGGGCCATAAATTGCCTTAACAAAATGACCGAGCTTGTCCTGGCAGGGGGGGAATCCTGCATGCCTTAGCATTGACAAAAATCACCTCTCCTTCCCTCCAGGTGTGTCTGGGGCCAGAGTGCTGCTGCATCCCAAGAATGCTTGGATGGCAAAAAGGCCCCAGCGGACATAGGATAGAATAGCCCAGATGCAGTTCTAAATGACTATCAGGGACAAATCAGCCCCCAGTAGCTCTGGGAATCAAGGAAACAAAAAGGTGATGTATAGTCACGTTAGCCCACCCGACCGCCTCAGCCAGATTCAAGTATTGGGAACAATATATTGAATACATCCAGTAATCCAAAGGTAACTGGTTTCCACTTTGTTCATAAAAAGTCTTTCTATTCAATGACTGTAGTGCAGTAACAGAAAATGCCTGGAGCCCTGACATGTAGTAATGCACCTTGGTTTTAAATTAGTTTTGAGATTGTTAATTCTGATTAAATACCTAGCATATTAATAGCTCTCTATATAGCTAACAATACATCATTATTTCAAAACCCAGAGGACTGGGTGGGAACTTACTTGCGTGGGAAAATAGCAAGTGAAGAAAGAATGAAATGGCCTGGGTGAAGTGGCCGTACCCAGACCTGTTCATTTGCAGACTTTCATACTTTCAAGGGAGAATTATTCTATGGAAATTATACTTCATTTTCTTTGCGTTAGGTAGACTCGACTGATACATGCGTCGACACTAGTTGTGCAAACACTGACTCGTGCATTCAGATATACCCATTGGAGCCGTCCACTGTTGTTATAGTATTAATGTTTATTTATATTGTGGGAGTGCTTAGGGGTCCAGGCCATTGACCAACACCCCATTGAGCGGGGCACTGTACAAACAGAGAACAAAAAGATGGGCCTGTCTCAGAGAGTTTGTGAGATTGCTCATATACCCAGGTGTTTGCAGGGTCCTGGCCAGAGATTTTAATTTACTAATTTTTATTCTGGTCCAAATCTGTGAGGGTCTCACTGTGAATATAAAATCTGCACTGGTTGCTGAGTGCTGTGCTCGTTCCCTTCATACAGTGTCTCTCAGCATTTTCCAAACCAGGCGCCCCCTCCCATCCTCTGCTTCAGTACCTTCATCCTCTATCAGTAGTAATGAGGTGCGCCTCTTGTCCTCTGAATGTCATTGGTGCCATATACCGTTAACTTAGAGACCCTGCAGATTTGTGTAGGAAGGCTGGACTCCCAGGGACAGAACAGGTAAAATGCTGAATTCAATATATGGTTTGTTTTTCTTTCAAAACCAACCCTCTTAGGCAAAAATTCTCTCTTTCCCCCGCCTTACTGAATAAAGGGAAACCAGAAAACAAGATTTATCTGTGAGCCACTAGCTGCAAAGCAAGCTCTTAAGGTAAACTCGTGTGGAATAGAAAATATTCTGCTGGTAAGTAGGAAAAAGATAGAAAAGTGAGTATGTTTAATATACTAAAATATATACATGAATAGAAAGGCTAGTCGGGGATGGTGGATTTAATTGTGCAAGGCTTTTTGTTTTCCCATTGAGGCAAATAAAATCAGGTATGTTTATCTGTGTGCAACCCCAATTTGTTCTGTGTGTGGCACTCCAGGAATGTGTTCACCAGGGCATAGATTACGATTATGCTTTTCAGAAGGTACACCTCCCTTTTGCAGGGAGGGGGGCTGTCATAATCATTTTACAATAGAGCATGGAAAGAAAGAAATAATTAAAATTCCATAGCGCTGCCAGACACAAAGGTTGTAATGGGGCTTTTAACACAGGGCAGAAGTGATGGTCTATGCAAAACCTGGTGTCTTTTGCAAAATGCTGAATATCCTCTTTTCCTACTGGCTAGGCTAAAAGAAAAAGAGGGCTTTTTTTTTTTTTTGGAGTGTGGGCATGTCTGGCGCTCAGTGAGTTCTCTGAAGCTTTCTTTTTATTATGATTAGAATAAAGTAATTAAACCTGTAAGTGCTTTCTAAGGCATACGGCAGCATAGCTCTCTGTGCAGTCTGCTGCTCTGAATAGCCGTTTGAAAAGTGGTCAGTGTCTTAGTCCCGTTCTTAATGGACAGGTGTCTACATCACACATGAACACTGCAGCTGGTACTAATTAGCACCCTTGTTGAGAGTGGGGAAAGAGGTCAAGATTGACTGGGTCCGAGCATCATCCTCCACCTCGGTCCAGTCTGCCTGTGCCCGTCACTGAGGTATATGAGACATCACCCCTCGTAGGAGCTTTCTCCATCAGTGGAGGCACATGGGGGGGGGGGAGACCTTGTTTGGTACTGCCCAGAGGGCTTCAGTCTCCAGGGCTGTCAGCTGGAATCCAGAACCCCCTCCTCCATCCCAAAACCCAACTCAGTTCACTAAGAATTTAAAATGACTACATAAGAACAAAAATATTCTGCTGCCCCACTGAGAAATGACCCCCATCTTCAAAAAGCGGGTGTAGGATAGGGGGTGCTGGATGAGCAATCAGATGGCGCATGCCAAAGGCTTCAAAAGAATTAATTAAAGCTCAAATATGTTTAAAAGAAAACCCTGAGCAGTTGGAAGAGAACTGCCTCTTTGATCTGCTCTGCTAAGACATCATGATCTGCTGCCGACCTGGGAGCTCCAGTAGCAGCAGAGAGGAGTGAGAGAAATGAGGTTAGGAAAAATGTACCGGGAGACAGTAAATTTACCTCAAGAGGTGGCTGGTTTAAATTGTATTAAATTGTATTAACAGTGCAGGGGGATTTGACAATGATAGTAAGTTACTGGTGCTTGCAATTCTCTGCTCCTTGGCTGCTGTGTGAGGCACCCCGCCTAATCACAACGCCACTAATGCAGAGCAAAGGGGCACCACTCCGTTGTGCAAGGGGCAAGCGAGACTTGTAGCTCCACATCTGTTGAAATGCCCTGCCTGTCTCTGCAGTGTGTTTTCCTGAGGGCCATCTCCTCTGGTAATGGTGCTGTTTCCTCTACTGCATTCACGTACGGTGTGGCTGCACTATCGGCGATGCACAGTATGTTTGCAACCCAGAGGGGCTGGGTTGCAGTGACTCACACAAGTAGGCCAGAGTTGGGTCACCACCTCTGAGATGTTTGGGGGGGGAGAGGTTGACAGATTGGGGGAGAGGTCATAGCACCTAGCCTAGGAGGAGAAGAG
Source organism: Terrapene triunguis (assembly GCF_002925995.2). Taxonomy (NCBI): domain Eukaryota; kingdom Metazoa; phylum Chordata; order Testudines; family Emydidae; genus Terrapene; species Terrapene triunguis. The sequence continues at coordinate 2,859,323 of NW_020665065.1, read as the reverse complement.
TGAAGAGGTGACATTTCCTGGGGTGTGGAGTTTGAACCCTGAAGTCAGGTTGTGTGTGTGTGGGGGTGTGGGGCTGAGCTTTCAGCGGGGGGGGACGACAAATGCAATGATACACAGTAAAGGGGTAGCAGTCACGGCACAGGTGAGGTAGATCTGTGTGGCTGTCGTTTATAAGGTTGCAGCCATTGAACCTTGAACACAAGTGTTTTATCTCCATGTGGGCTTTTGTGACCTACCTGCAGGAACAAACAAGTCCTGTACCTCCCACATCACTCAGGGGGATTAGGTGTTTTCCTTCTGAAAGGGCCAAACTGATCTCTGTGGCCTCCCCCCCGCGCAAACAATAGCTACTGTTGCAACTGAATGAGCAGCTTCACTATCGCCTCGGGTCTGAATAGCCTGGAAAATCTCTGCCACTTCTGTCCCCCACTGCAGCTCCAGATGATACCAGTGGAAAGATCCAGATCCTTGTCTGATGTAAACTCAGCACAGCTTCATTCACTGCAGTGGGGATGTGCCAATTGGCAACCGCTGAGGTCTGGCCCTTCAAGTCCACAATGTAGCTCAACGAGCAGCAGTGCCTATCACTTTTAATCTTCTGACAAGCGTGTTACCCCAGGTTCTTGCATTTGCCTGTGAACAGCCCATCAATACTGCAGTGGTGAGTCCAGCAGACAGAAGAAAAGGAAAGAAAGACAAACTCTCTTAAGTGCTCACCGGGAAGTCTATTGATTTGCAGGTTTATAATGGCTGTATTCTCTGCTGATTGAAACCTCTGTCCAAGGCCTAAAATAGCTCCTTACGTGCTCAAGTTAACCGGAAATGAGCTGTGCTTTTATTACCTGGTCAGCCAGCTCATTTTCCTCCCTATTCACCTCCAGGCAGGGAAGGGCACTTTTGTTCCGATGCTAAGTGTTTGCTTGCTCTCTGGTTTGGCAGGTGCGGCCTGACCCTCCAAACCCATACTCACAGGACTATGGTTAGGTTGGCTTGGCCAGGTCCTAACCTAGACCTTGAATAGGCCAGAGCAGAAGTGCTGCCCCTTCCTTGTGGCTACAGGCCTTCATCCATTCTTCTCCTCAGTGCAGATTCCGGCCAGCCACGCTCCTCCCCATGGGGGGTCCTCCCCGCTTTTCATCTCACTGCTAAACATTGTCAGCACACCAGGCATCCTCAGCTGTTCCCCCTCCCCGCACCCCACTGCACTTTTGAACTATGACTATGCAAATGGCCATGGATTCCATGGAATTTAACTAGATGAAAGTCAATAAAGACAAGGGAAAAGCACAACACTTAGAAAGGAAAAATCAACTGCATAACTGGCTAGGCAGTGGTACTGCTGAAAAGGATCTGGGGGTTATGGTGTATCACAAACTAAAGGTGAGTCCACAATGTGACGCAGGCACAAAAAGGGCTAATTTTCGGGGGCATATTAACAAGAGTGTCATATAGAAGACCTGTGAGGTAGTTGTCCCATCTCACTCAGCACAGGTGAGACCTTAGCTGGAATACTGTGTCCAGTTCGGGGCACCACATTTTAAGAAAGATGAGGAAAATTGGAGAGAGTCCAGAGCAGTGCTACCAGAATGATAAAAGGTTTAGAAAACCTGACCTGAGAAGAAAGGTTACCAAAACTGGGAATGTTTGGTCTTGAGAAAAGAAGACTGATGGGGAACCTGAGAACACTCTTCAGTGGACATGGAGAAAAATTGATCACCATCCTCTTAGCATCCCATAACATATTTGAAGACAGGACAAGAAGTTATCATCTTAATTTGCAGCAAGGGAGATTTAGGTTAGATATTAGGAAAAACTTGCTAACTCTAAGGGTGGTTAAGCTCTGAAATAGGCTTCCAAATGTGGCTGTGGAGTCTCATCATTGGAGGTTTTTTAAGAACGGGTTAGATAAACACCTGCCAGGGATGGTCCAGGTTTACTCCCCCAGATGCTTGGGGAGTGGGCCTCAGTGGGGTGGGGATCCAGGTGCAGCTGGTTGGGGCTCAGTAGGGTGGTGATCTGGGTGTGGGTGGCTCGTCGGGGTGGTCCAGGTGCAGAGGGAGTGGGGCTCGTCAGGGGGGTTCTGGGTGTGAGGGCCCTGAGGCTCGGTGGGAGAGTCTGGGTATGAGGGGGGGTCTGGATGTACAGGGGTTGGGCAGATGGAGGAGCAGCTCCCTGTACAGTGATCCCTCCCCCTGCAGCTGAGGAGCGATGGGTGCAGGAAGCACGGTGGGGGGGGGGAGTTTTCAGAGCTTCCTACAGCCGGGGGAGAAATCTTAGGGTGGGTCTGAGCTGGCCCTGGATGCCGTGCAGGGGAAGAGGAAGTCCCGTCCTCCCCAGCCCAGTCCGGACTAGCAGCTGAGCCCGGCGCAGGGTAGGAGCCACCAGCTGAGTCTTCCCCAGTCCTGCCCCCTGCCCCACAATGATTTACCTCTCTGCCAGCTGCACCCAAAACATACTGCTGGGGATGGTCACGTTGAGTGACCGCTCTTGTGGCTTCTTTTGCTTCCCCACTAGAAAGTCATTTTTCTGCGGTGAAGCAAAGAAATCTGCGGGGGACATAAATTCTGTGCATGCGCGGTGGTGCAGAATTCCCCCAGGAGTAAAGAGTGAGAGTGTGTGTGGGTGAGAGAGAAGACTGTTATGAATTAATACGCTCGGGTTTTTTGCCTGTTTGAGCTGGCAGCAGCACATGCACTTTATGCCCATTGCCCAGTTGGAGGGGAGCTGGAGATGCTGTTGACAAGCTATCACTATTTTTTCTGAGGAAATAAAAAAAAAAAATATTTCTTTAGTTGCTGCTACTTCGCAGCTGAGTGAAACAAATCCCATCCTGGTATTATTTACAAGGAGATCTGAAAGCTGGAAGGTCCCATATATATGAGAGCTACCCAGTTTATTACATGCTCAGGCTCTTCCTAAATGAGGTTTTATGGCACTTCGTTCAGAACTGAGCGGTTAGGACGACCTCTGTGATCTTTCTGCACACGCCTCTGCCAGATTTGGGTTTACATGCCAATTAATTATCACAGCAAGGCAGCTGGAGGACCCTCCGTATAACACCAGGGAGAAAAGAGCTTTTTGTGTGTGTGAGGCACAAGAAATGCAATTGGCTTTTTTCCTCCCACTTGGAGGTTTCTCAAAACTTCTTTTTAAGACAGTCCATCACCTCCCCAGTTGATCCAGCTTTTCCTAGAGATCAAGGAATTTGGAAAGAGCTGGAACTGGAGCCAAGGCAGTGTGAAATGAATGCATTTGTGGGCTGAGCAGTTTTTGGCATGTGAAAAGCGGTCGTGTGTGTTGTGTCCACGTGTGTATGGGCCCACCCACCTGTGTGCAGGTGAGAAAGAAAACGGTAACTCGTCCATCTCATTTGAAGATGCACCTGATGAGACTTGCTGTAGCACAGGAATTTATCTGCGACAATAAGCCCCAACATCGTTGCTTTAAGGATCCAGGATCCCCTTTCTTGACAAAACTGGAGGAGCCTTTCTCCTTTCACCTTCCAATCAAGGAAACAACCAAAGGAAGCTTCAAGGAGCCTTGTTTTTGGTTTGCTGAATTCTCCTTCCTCTCCTTTTCCTTCAGTCAAGGCAAATCAAGCTGCCAGCGTAGTGCTAGCCCATGCTTTCGGTGCCTGACCGAGACATGCTGATTTACTGGTAAGGTTACTTGTCTGGCCTACACTGGGTCACCCTAGGCTCTAACTCCACCACCCAGCTAGCACAGGCAGACATCACACCTTTAATCTCTAGTCTAGTCAAGGCCTACTGCGTATCATACACTCCCAACCCTCCCACTGCAGCACCTTTGCTTATGTCCCTGCCAGCCTGGACTGGGCAGCTCTGGCACAGAAACCTATTATTCCCCCCATCCTATTCTAGGGTTCCCTCGGGCACTACTTCCTCCCCCAGCCGCAGAGGGCTTGCCTTCACTGCAACAGTTTGCTCTCACTTGCCCTCTGCTAGCTAGAACTAACAACACTCCAGCTACACGGAGTGATTCGAGTAGCAGCAGAGGAGTTGTTGAAAATCAGCTGCTGCATCCACACTTCACTCACTAGCACCAGTGGCAGTGGTGCTCGAACTTCAACCCCCACCCTGACAGCTAGCTCCAATTTAAGGCATCATTTGACTCAAGCTAGAGATTTGGGCCAGGGCAACAAGCTAACAATATTGTGAACAAAAACTGCCAGCTAACGAGTCTCTTCTGCTCCTGACCCTGTTTTGTTGTTCTTGAGCTCTTTATTAACTCAGCATTGATTGAGTCTGGATGCCAAGTGCTGGGAACAAACTGCAAGAGACACACAGTTCTGGGAAATCAACGCAAGGAGCGATCTGACAACGTGAGCCATACTTCACACAAGCCTGTGACAAGGGGGTTGTGTTGGCTAGTCCTGTGCAGTATGCCCTTACCTCCCCAAATCTCCATTATGGTGGGAGACTGAGAGATGACTGTTGACATGATGTGAGGGGAGAGGAGGTGGGGCATGGGAAATCTCTGAGTGTGTAAATCCACAGAAGGAAAAACGTGGAGACCCCTGAGCTGTCACTTTTTTTCAGCTGCCATAACACTGATGATTTTGGCATTTTCTAGCAGAATCCTGGCCTGTCAGCAAGTGCTCAGAGCAGTTTATGTAATAATTCATCTGCGAACAGAATTATGAATTTCAGGAAACCAAACCAGGCAACTGCCTCTTGAGTAGTGAATTTTCTCTTGCACAGTAAAAATGAGATTTACAAAATGTGCTCTCTGCAAAGATACTTAACATGAATACTGTGTGTGTGTATATTGTGAACACACACAGAGGAGTAATATATAATGTATAATGCATATGAACTGTGTAGAACTCAAGGAATTTGAATTGAGGATGCCATGGGAGGATGTATATTTTAGCTCATTTACTATCCTGGAAAACAAGTACGTTGTTAGTAAGTCATTGACAAAGAAATAAAGTGATGTTTACAGCAGAAATGCCTTTGACAATTTTTCCGGCATGGAGTAATTCTTTGATGTCAGTGAAGTTACGTCCGATCTGCATCAGCGTAAGTTAGAGAAAATCAGGCCTAGAAGTGTTTTTAAAAATGAATGAAGCTGATAGTGCTGGTGTTGTGGCTAAATTCTGCCAACATAACTTTATGCCAGTAGTTTCATTTGGCTGTGGGATTCTTCTTTAGTTTCCATCCTAAATGACTGCGATGGACTGTTAAACAGCTGCTGCACTTCACCCTAGAAGTGGCTGCATTTCAGTGTTGGGGGAAGTGATTCTTGCATGTAAAGTCTGTAAATTCTTAGGGATCCTTCAGGAAGAAAGGCACTCTGTACACGTTCACACATTATTTGTTATCTCAACCGGAGATACTGCTATTCACTTGAATCTGACGTGGCAGCAATAATGGGAACAGCGTGAGTTTTGGCTGTTATCTGCCTTGTGCTTAGTTTTCCTCCCAGTACTTATCTGTAAAAAAGAGCCTGTTTACAGCGTGAAAACGTGCATCCTGTTACTGCTAGTGTGAAGTGAAAGGTGCATATTTATCTCCCAGGAATGCTGTGGAGACATGCGGCCATGCAGCGAAAGGAAAGAATATATGCCATGGTACAGGATGTTGTGTTGAATGCGGCCTACTCCAAGAAAGCTCATGGAACACAATCTCATTTAAGCAGTTTCCAATTTCTGGGCTGCCTCATTATCTAGGTAGCAAAACGAACTTGATATTTGTTCATTTTTAATCTCCTGTTTTTCCCCTCAATCAAAGCCTTAGTTAGAGCCTCTTGCTGGCAAGTACTAATTAGAAACGTAGGCACGTGTTATTGATTGAGCATGGAAACCGACCATTTTTGTTCATGATAGCTACAAGGGGGTCACGACACATTCATTGATGGAACGTGTCTATGATAACGACACATGAATATGGTTTTATTTATAAGGTAAGGCCACTGAAGATCAGGAAGGGGTTCACATTCATCTTCAGAAAATGAATGTCATTGCCATGTCTTTTGTATCATCGGAGAATACAGAGACATAAAACGCCGAGCATATAATTGTTATGCCTTTTTCTTATACAGCACTTTTCATCAGTAGATCTCAAAGCACTTCACAGCCTTTCACACATTTATCCTCACAACGCCCCGTGAGGTAGGGCAGTGCTATTATCCCCATTGTACAGATGGGGAACTGAGGCACAGAGAGGCTAAGTGACTTGTCCAAGGTCACACAGGAAGCCCCTGGCAGAGCAGGGAATTGAACCTAGGTCTCCCACATCCAAGGCCCTAACCATTGGACCATCCTTCCCCTCTCAAGGAAGTGGTGAGGACTGTGGAAGCCAAAGAATGAATCTTTAGATTGGCATGTAGAGAGTGACAGAGAGCTGAGACAAGCTTAGCACAGCTCCTAGGGCCTCAGCCAGGGAGAGGTTCCTTTGGTCCCATTTTGGACCCAAAAAAGAGCTGAGGGGGGTTGCAAGGATACTGTATGGGGGGGGGTTTGCAGTACTGCTACCCTGACTTCTCCGCTGCTGCTGGTGGCGGCGCTGCCTTCAGAGCTGAGCAGCTGGAGAGCGGCAGCTGGTGGCCGGGAGCCCAGCTCTGAAGGCAGCGCCACCGCCAGTAGCAGCGCAGAAGTAAGGATGGCATGGTATGGTGTTGCCACTCTTACTTCTGCGCTGCTGCCTGCAGAGCTGGGCCCTCAGTCAGCAGCCACCACTGTCCGTCCGCCCAGCTCTGAAGGCAGCAGCGCAGAAATAACAGTGGCATGGTACGGTATTGCCACACTTACTTCTGCGCTGCTGCTGGCGCGGTGTTGCCTTTAGAGCTGGGCACCCGGCCAACAGCCGCCGCTCTCCGGGCGCCCAGCTCTACAGTCAGTGCAGAAGTAAGGGTGGGAGTACCATGACCCCCCTAAACTAACGTTGTGACCCCCCCCTCCAACTTCCTTTTGGGTCAAAACCCTCAATTTGAGAAACACTGGTCTCCCCTGTGAAATCTGTATAGTATAGGGTAAAAGCACACAAAAGACCAGATTTCATGGTGGGAGACCAGATTTCACCATCCGTGACGTGTTTCTCATGGCCGTGAATTTGGTAGGGTCCTAGGCATGAGCAAGTGCTTGATATTCCTGTATGTTGAGATGAGTGTCATGCAGAATTAGAGCTTACTGGGCAGCAACAGTACACATCACATTTTTGGATTCCGCACCAGCCTGCTGGAACCTCCTGTGTCCCTCAAGCTGGGAGTGCTAACTCAAGGTCATGCTGCTGTCCTGGTAACTCGCCGTGGAAATAAGTCAGAAAGTCAATTTGATTTGGAACAGATTTTGAAATCAGTTCTGAAGAGGCAGAGATGCCATTTGCCTCCACTCCTCTGCTTGGCTAAACTAGCTGGTTTCTGACACCAATCGCTGGTGGTGTTTTTCATGTCCTCTCTCCCCGAACAGAAAGGACGTGTAGACAGATTCTTTTCCAAGGAGGATGAGGTAGTGGGGCCTCATCTTGCACATGTGATTTCATGCTGCCCAGCATGTGTTCTCTATTATTGACTAGAGCTTGCTGGGAAGGGCATGAGTCACTGCCCACCCCCAGCCCTTGAAGTCTCAGACCGCCTTAGGTTCTGTGTTCCTGGAAGCACCTCTCCAATGGAAGCAAGGGGCGAAGCACCACTTGATGAGCTTCTCATTGGAGAGATTATTCTGCTCCCCTGAAGAATTTCTCCTTGTTAAAGGAATTTCTTCTTGAATGGGAATGAGGACTGTCCCCCCGGGAACTGGGGCTGCCCTTGTAGACACGTGGAAATCAAAGATTGTCTCACCCAGGCCTGCCATTTACCACCTCATCTCAGAACCAAAAGAGCCCCAACTCGTCCACAGACTGTGACAGAGGCAGCAGCCCTGGCTTCCCAGCAGCAAGGCTGGGGGCAATTAGGGTTTTCCTGCTAGAGGCCCTGTGCACAGATGGGATCCAATTACCATTCTGATTCTCTTATGGATACATGACATTTCCCTTAATAATAGGCTGGAGTCAGCCTCTAGCTGGACCGACATCCCGGGTATTCTGCTCCCTGAGCCCTGCTTTTGAAAACCTGTCCCTCAGCCCAGCTGAGCTCTGCCTTTTCTGCCTTCACTTCTTCCATCAGAGAAGCCACTAGAATACAACAGGGAGTGAGAAATGTCCTATCCAGGAGTATTTGCTATGTAGAAAGGGTTGGGGAGTCAAATCGGAATATTAAACTTTGCTTTCCTATAGCAACTTCATTGGAGGAACTCAAAGCACTTTGCGTGTATTCAGCCTCACAACACCCCCGAAGAGTGTGATCCTCCTGATTTTGCAGATGGAGAAAACAAGGCAAGGGAAGCTTTAAATGTCTCTCTCACGGTCACCCAGCAAGCCAATGACAGAGTGCTAAATCCGAGTTCTACTCCCAGCTCTGTCATTGGCTCAGTGTGAATTCTTGGGCAAGTCCCTTAACTTCTGTGCCTTTGCTTTCCCATCAGGACGATGGGCATTGTAATACCTGCCTGTGACAGGGTGGGAAGGTCTGTATCAATCTGCAAACGCCATCTAGTTTTGTGCACACCATTTTGTTTCCACTTTGTATTGCAACCTTCATTCTGGAGCGTGACCTTCCTGTTTTATTGCAACCTCCAGTGTGGATTAGAGCATCCACTTTGTCGTAGGGGCTTGACACCCCACCGAACAACTGTCTGAGAAGCCAGCACAGAGTAATCTAGGGCCATCAACTCAGATTAACTCTCATTTACTAGCTCGTCCACAGAAACCTGGCTGAGGGGCAGGGCTGAAGTTCCTCAGGGACATGGCCCAAAGGGGCAGAGCGTATATATAAGGGGAAGTTCCTTCTGTGGGGCGGAGTGGGGGAAACAGGCCATTGTGACATGCAAGAAGACCAGGCTAAGGTAGGCAGGACCCTAACCCTAACCGTCACCAGACTGATGAGCATGGAGTTACACGTTTGTTAAGAGTAAAGTGCCTGTGGTTAAGAAATCCCTTTGCTAGCCCTCTCTCCCTTGCTTTCCTGACACTGTCCCTGAAATGACTAATTGAGGAGCTCTGAGCCCCACAGTGAGAGAGAACTCTCAGGGAATGTGTATGAGCAAGTGGGGGCTCAGGAGGGCTGGGGCATGCCTCCAGGGTTTAAGGTGGCTGGAGTGCGGGGTCCCACTGCCCAAGAACCATGTCAGGCCTGGGGTCTCCAGGTGGGAGTGCGTCTGAGTGACCCAGAGCTAGGAACAGTGAGCTGTCACTACCCAGATCCAGGGGGCTTAGAAGCATGTGGGATCCAACAGGACAGACTAGAGTCTGTCCAGAGTGGGGCACTGGCCCAAGCTGGGATGCTACCTGCCTCCCTCCTGAGGGTGTTAAGAGGATGAGTCAGATAATATCTTTACGATTCATAGAATGAGCCATTATGTCTGACCTCCTGCATCAGCATAGGCCAGAGAACCTCACCCAGTAAACTCACCTAGCCATAACTTGTGTTTGAGCTATAGCACATCAGTTAGGAAGACATCCAGCCTCGATTGAAAGATTCTGAATGAAGGAGAATCCACCTTGGTAAGCTGTTCCAAGGGTCAGTTACCCTGACTATTAAAAAAAATTGCACCTTATTTCTAGTCTGAATTTTTCTGGCTTCAGCTTCTAACGGTTGGATCTTGTTCTGCCTCTTTCTGCTTGATAAAAGAGCCGTCTGCTATCAGAAATATCTTCCCCATGGAGGTACCTAGGGTCTATGATTAGGTCACTTCTTAACCATATCTTTGTTAAGCTAATCAGACCGATTTTAAGACTCTCAGCATAAGAAGCTCAATACATTTCGCTTATCTGAGAGAAAGGAAAGAGGTGATTAAGAGAGGTAAAATTGCAAACACAAAGGGCCTGATTCTCCCTACCCTGCTCTGTGTCCCTTGTGCCAAGTGGATAGAAAACGCTACCAGATCAGAATTCCGCATTCCCTCATAGAGGGGGTAGCTTTTCACAGTCTCTTGGCACTCATTTTGCACAGACATAAATGACAACACAAGGTGGAAGGCACTGGAGGAGCAGGCCTCGTAGTCGTGTGTTGCTTTTTTCCTGCTCTGGATTCAGTAGCCTGTGCACCAGCTGATATTCCAGTGTCGATGCATCTGCGACACTGAGGTTTCATGATGCGCCAGCCCATTTACAAATCCCGTGCCGGCTGTGTTCCAGGACTGGCTGCCTGCCTGGTTGTCCATGTTGTTACGAAGGTGACAGCATCTTTGTCAAAGGGAAGAACCCCATACTCTCGTAGTTTCCCACAGACAAAGCAAATGCATCTGTACTGGACGCTGGGTGCATCTCCCTCACCTTACGCTTTTAGCTTCCCTGTCTGCTTCATCAGCAGACAACCCACAGATTCTTTCCCCAATTTTTATTTTCCACAATACATTGAATGAAGCGAATATGAGAGACACGTGATGCATGATGGATTTCCTATCTGCAGCTCAGGCGGGGTCAGCCACATCCAGGCAGGGTCCACTCAGGAGAACCCCCTGACATACCTATTAAAATCGATCTAGAAATAATTGGCCTCCCAGCCTCAATAAAACTGCCTGGTGATTCTGATTTGATGACGTAATTATAATAAGATTAAGCAAGACAGCCGTTTTCACACGGGGTATTACAAAGAGAACTCTAGAGACATCCATTTTAATGTGGTCGGTAAGTGCAGCGCATTACATTTTCTTACAAATTGCTCCAGGAGGAGAGAGAAATGGGAAAAAAATAGGTGTATGCATGTTTGTGAGTAGGAGGGAGCTAGGAGATGAGGGAGTATCTGTAAAGGTATGCAGGGGGTGTATGGAGGGAGGGTTTGGGGGATGGACAGTAGGGGTAGAAATGGAGGGATGTGTGTGATGGGTTTGGCTTGTAGCTTTGGGAGAAGAACATTGTATGATGTCAGAAGGGTTGCAATGTAGGTAGAAGGAGGTACTGGCATGTGAGAGTATTTGGGGGTGTGCGGGAGGTGGGAAGACAGAAGGAGGGCTCTGGTATGTTCAGAAGGATGGATGAAGTGCACAGGTAGTAGATTTGGGCTTGACAGTGTGTAGTAGGACAGGGTAGGTGGTGTGTGTTGGAAGTTGTCAGGCATGGTACATGGGTGGGGTGGCGCTCTTGGGGTGTGCAAAGGGCAGGTTGGAATTGGGACAATACGGGGAAATCAACGTGTGTAGGGTGTGGGTTGTGCGTGGGAGGATAACCTGAAGGATTGGGACGTGAAGCTAGAGGTGGGTTTATTAAGTAGTTATGACCGCATGATGTAACCCTAGATATGTTACTTAGAACCTGTAACAAACCAGCAACTGTCAAGTCTGACAGCACCTGCCCCTACTGAATCATCAGCCCCACTCCCTGGCGCATGTGGGGTGCTAACAAACTTCGCTTTTGCAATCTAACCCTTTTTCAATATTTTTTTAACCACAAAAAATTGTCTTCGACTACTCAGGGTGTTCTTGAGAAGAACATTCCCAAACCAGTGCGGGGGGAACTCAAGGTACAGCCCATTCCGAGAAGCAGGAGTCATTGGAACAGATGAGCTGAGAGTACTTAGGTGCTAAATGTGAAGAAAGCTCTCATTGCTGACAAGGAGCAGGTATTCAAAGCATCTGTTAAATTTCTACCATTAACAGTAAATCAAGATCCGTATCCTCCAAAATAAAGCCAAGAACTTCTGTTTAGAAGTTTGTGCAGCTTGTAGGCATCGGCGAGAGTCTGTAAACACTTGCAGATCGTAGCTGTTTTGATTGGGAAAATGCAAAATATGGTTTTCCTAACCAATGCTTTCGAAAGAAGGCAGAGGGGGCCCCTTTGTTTTTAATTAAGGACTTCCGTTTCCTGCTCACTGCCACTGCACGTCCTTCCTTTTATAGTCAGAGCACTGCAGAACATTAGTCCCAAATAAGTTTTCTCATGAAATTAATTGTACTGGTACTGAGCTATCTGGCGGCCAGTCCCAAGGACTGCAGACTGCACCGAGCTGAAAGGTGTGAACTGGCCTAATGGGTGGGGAGGAAGCGGTAGATGTGATGAATCTTGGTTTTAGAAGGCTTTTGGCCTGGCCCTGCATGACATTCTCATAAGTAAACTAGGGAAATGTGTTCTAGATGAACTTACTATAAGGTGGGTGCACAATGGATTGAAAGACCATACTCAAAGAGTAGCTATCAATGGTTCGCTGTCAAACCGGGAGGGCGTATATAGTGTGGCCCCACAGGGGTCAGTCCTGGGTCTGATACTGTTCAATATGTTCATTAATGGAGGTGAGATAATAGAGTCGAGACTATACAATTTGCAGATGACACCAAGCTAGAAGGGGTTGCAGTCACTTTGGAGGACAGGATTATAATTCAAAATGACCTTGGCAAATTAGAGAATTGGTCTGAAATCAATAAGATGAAATTCAGTAAAGACAAATGTAAAGTACTTCACATTGGAAGGAAAACTCAAATGCACAAATACAAAATGGGGAATACCTGGCAAGGTGCTTAGTACTGCTGAAAAGGATCTGGAGGTTACAGTGGATCACAAATTGAATATCAGTCAATAATGTGATGCAGTTGGGAAGAAGGCTAATAAAATCCACAGGAGGTAATTGTCCCACTCTACTCAGCACTGCAGAGGCTTCAGCTGGGGTACGGTGTCCAGTTCTGGGCACCACGCTTTCAGAAAGATGTGGACACATTGGAGGGAATCCAGAGGAGAGCAACAAAAGAGATAAAAGGTTTACAAAACCTGCCACATAAGGAAAGGCTAAAAATGCTGGGCAGATTTAGTCTTGAGAAAAGAAGACTGAGGGGGACCTGATAACAGTCATGTCAAGGGCTGTTATAAAGAGGACGGTGATCAGTTGTTCTCCATGTGCACTGAAGGTAGGACAGGAAGTAATGGGCTTAATCTACAGCAAGGGAGATTTATGTTAGCTACTAGGAAAGACTTTCTAACTCTCAGGGGAGTTAAGCTCTGGAACAGGCTTCCAAGGGAGGTTGTGCAATCTCTGGCCTCACTGGAGGTTTTGAAGACCAGGTTGGACAAACACCTGTCAGGGATGGTCAGGGTTCACTTGATCCTGGCTCAGCGCAGTGGGTTGGACTTGATGGTTCCTTCCATCATTTTGCTGGAGTCTGTGATATTAACTCTGTGTAGTCTTTTTAAAAAAACTATTATTTTCTGCTTCTAGTGCATAAACTGCATTTTGTTTTGTGTGTGTGAGATAGTGTAGGGAATTTGGGAGTGGATTCCACAGCCTGTTGTGTGTATGTTTACATCTCTGTGTGTATGAGTGTGTGTCTGAATGGAAGTATGTGCAATGGTATTCATGTGAATGTATATTGGGCCTTCTTTCTACCAGTCAGTGTGGGTAATATTCTTCTAAAGTCCAGCAAAATCAAATTAACATCCCTGCCAAAATCAGTGCCTAATGAAGCTGAAATTAATTCCAAGCCCAAATGAGCAGATCACAGTCTGAGCTGCTCCTAACTGGATGGGAAGCTTGCCAAGAATGGTGTGTGCTGGACACCTCGAAGGAGTAATGACTGGCCCCAGGGTCTGTGGCGACTGTTTCAGACTGCCAGTATGAAACAAGTGACTTAGGTTTGTAAATTTCCTGTCTTAGGCCTGGTCTATACTGGCAGAGATGACACCTGTGAATCATGGTGGCAGCTCCACTGGTGGTTACTGCTCTGGTAAATTACACATCTTATTTTGTCCCTGCAGCTTGAGGGCAAGACCTCCCCATGCCCAAAGGGGGAGCCTGCCATAAAGAACTGACTTATCTAAGGTTCTGAAACATGCTTCATCTCACTCTCTCGAAGGTTCCCAGTGCAAAATGCTACAGGATAGAAGCAGGAGGAAAAGAGGATCCTCATCCTTTCATTTGGAGATAGAAGGGCAGAGGTTGTGGCCCAACTCATTATCGCTCTCATTACATACCAGAGCAATGTTTGAACAGTATTTAAGGCTCTCTAGAAAGCAAATTTTTTTTCTGCCCATTTATAATGAATGTGTCTAATAAAACAGAGATGTAAGAGGATGTCTCTTTGCCATGAAGGCACTGTGCACTGGCCAGGGTGATCAGAAAGCATCTTACCCTGCTCTTGGATGAGTTACAAATCAGCATAATTGGGATAACACCGCCAGTCCCAGCTGAGACCTGTACCAGGGCCACGGGAGAGTGGAAACCTCCAGCACACTCTCAGGAGCCTCTGAGAGATGGGGCTCAAAGAACAGCTCGCATCCCCTCCAGTCTTCTGATACTTTTAAACCTTCTTCCCCTAACATGAGTACCAGTTCTGTGGCCACACTTTAAATTCCATTACACACCTCTCCTGTAATTACCGTTGAGTTACATGGTCACGGAGTCAGTTTTACTGGTAAATGCCCTGAAGCAGTAAAGGATTTGCAGCCCCACCGTGATTATTAGGTAATTACACTTTGTACAGCTCAAGGTATTTCCTGTGAGACTTATGTTGCTGTATCAGAGAAAGAAATATCCCTGTATTTATCCAGTAATAATATGGTTCATGCTATGTAATTATCAGCCCATTTACTACATAGTAATTAACATGTAATTAAATAGTCACCTATTTCCATAGTTGTTAAAAAAGGACTTAGGTGACACTGGAGCTTTGCAGTTTAAAGTGTTAGCAGCTTTCTTTATTTAAATCGTAGAGACTTTCAAAGAGTTGCACAGGTCTGAACCCAGCACTCCTGAACAACCTCACAATAATAAACTGCTGGGCAAACCTTCAGTACCAAGCCATAGTGAGTTTAGGGCCCTTCTGAGCAAACACTACAGTAACAGACGCTTGTGCACAACCTACATTCTCAAGCAAACCCTATAATAACTAATCATCCTCAGGAGTAACCCTACAAGAAGAACCTAATCTCATTTACAAGCATTCAAACCATATTGACCCAGTGTGTGCCTATATTTCAACAAGTATCAGGACCCTACAATAATAAGGAATTTATTTGAGTGTCAAGCTTAGCTCGGATTGTTAGAAACAGCGATTTAAAAATTCATTTAAGATAGGATGAACACAATATCTTATATATTGTCCTTCCAGCGTCCAATAAAGGATTAATTTATATAAAAAAAAATGATACCAGCACTACTACTACTTCAATATCTCTTGCCCTGTAGAGCACCCAACCCAGTTCACCACGCTTAGCCTCTTCAGATCTCATTTTGTTATTTTTTTCATGCATAGAGAAGAAAATACAGAAGGAAAATGTATTTCCTCTCTCTCCCACGTCTCCACAGTGGGAGTTATCATTTCCTCATATAGTAACTGCCGCAGTCTTGGTGGTGACACTTTCCAACCATATTTATTTCCCTACCGATGCTTATCTGATGTTTTCTTTCACGTATAACAGGGAAAGGAACACAAATACCTGAGCAGCTATTAAGTAATAGAGACTTCAGCCCAATATGTTCGAATACTGTAGACACATCATATGAAATACTTGCTACAAATTGTCTCGAAAGGAGGCGTGTGGCTTTCTCTCTTCCGAACTTGCCATCTGCACACTTCCAATTACTAATGCAAACAAAGTTCCTTCCAGTGCCGTTTGCATGTCAATCTTTTTAAGACGATGATAACAGTATTCATTAAACATGGAGACAGTTACGCTGCTTCCCAGAGACCGAGCGGTGAAAGCAACTAGAGAAATTGCAGGCCTCCAGCTCACGCACAGCAATCAGCTGCATTCGAAGAAAGCTGATCTCGTGAAGTTGGAATCAAGTTAAACTTGGATTTGTCTTTTGAACTGGTTTGTTTCCCAGTAAAACCTTCACAAAGAAGTAAATGACGCCTGGTTAATAGAGCTGGCTCAGAAACTGAGGGTTTTTGTGGGAAGAGGGAGGTTGTGAACATTTTTGATTGAAATGGAAAATTGTTCATTTTCCTTGTAATTTTTGGGCAGTATCATCGAAAAACCCAAACACCTGGGGAAAACAATGTTTAAATTAAAACTCAGTAAATGCCAAGGAAAATGAACATTTTCAACACAAAAAATTGTTTCTATGAAATGCCATTTTTCATCAGAAAAAACACTCTATGAATGAAAAGTTTCAGCCAGCTCTCCTGATTAATGACAATAGCCCCATTCTCTACAGTCACCCCTCAGAGAAATCCTTTCCACTAAAGCTTGATTTTCCAAGGTGCTTTGTCCCTTCACTGCGACAGGAATGGTGGGTCTGCATTTTACCGTAGGGGCCATGATTTCCCAAGGGTACTGAGCATCCTCAGGTCCCCTTGAAGTCAACAGATGAAGACATTTAGCACTTCCCAGGACTGGACTGGATCCATAATAGTGGGCCAACCTCCATAGGTTCAGGATGAAATCTTTGACTCAGTGGGAGCTTTGCTTTATCCAAACTGTGCAAACCCCTGGAATCTGCAAAAGTGGGCTGAGAAGCTCTCAAGAATAGGTTCTCTCATGCTATTTGAGCACTTCTGCTTTGGTCTCAGTAGTAACCTAGATATGCAAAAGCCCTTGATTGAATATGAGGTTCATTTTGAGTTTGGGTTCCCCAGCGGATGAAGGATTGCAAGTGGACGGGGTTGGAGGTGTTATGGAGGATGATAATGGCTTAATTTTTATGGCACCCAAAATTGTGCTAGTGCTTCATGATAAAAATTAAAGAAAAACAAGCTAGGTCCGCACCCAAGCTGTTGATGAGTTTATAAAGTGAAGCATAAGGATAAATAAACCCTGTATTATTTTCATAACTAGGTTCACTGCAGACATTCTTTTTCATATACAGTTCCAGTTGTGTTGTTTTTAATTTTGCCAAGTTCTTTGCCTCAGTACTATCATGTGGCAGAGAGTTCCATAGGTCACGCACTTTGAGAGACCATATGGCCTAGTGGCTCTAGTACTGCACTGGGACTCAGGAAATTTGGGTTATATTCCCAGCTGTGCCATTGACCTGCTGGGTGACCTTGTGAAAGTCACTTCATGGCTATGTGCCTCAGTTTTCCCATCTGTAAAATGGAACATTTTAAGCTCTTTGAGATCTACCAATGAAAAGCGCCATATTGGAGCTAAATATTATTATTATTTATTATGTGCAGAAAGATAATGCTTTCATATGGTTCCTCTTTACACAGGAGTCCTTGATTGGCCACATGATTAATTATTTTATACCCCTCCTATCTCTCATCTGATGACTTTTCCTTACCAAACTAATGGCTTGATCCAAACCCTATCAAAACCAATGGAAAATCTCCTACTGACTTCACTGGGCTTTGGGTCATGCCCTAAGTATTCTGGACAGGTTTGCATAATCAAAGTCGATCACAGTTTATCATTTGAAATTTAGGAAGGTGTCAGCTTCAAGAGGTGTTTAAGTAGCAAGTTCAGTTTTGGTGAGGTTCATGTACAGGGCAATGTATGGGACTTACAAACTGGAACTAGAGGAAATATGTGCAGCAGCAGTTGGGGGGAAATCCTAATTTTGCTATATTTGCAGAACAGAAAAAATTTGACAGTTTCACAATTTTTTTTTTGTCATTTTCAACAAAAAATGAAAATAGCCTTTGACAGACTAAAATCTATCATTCAGTGTGAAAACAAACCCGGTTTATTTGCTTAGTAAATGGCACATCTGCATTTCAGGCAAACCTATGCAAACATGCATTTTGCTGTAGGGTGGAATTCATTCATTCTCTCCTGTGCACAACTCTGCTGGCTGAGGGAAATTTCCAAAGATTGACCTTGACCAAGCTGAGCAAAGCTCACCAAAAAATCTTCAGTTTTCACATGCAAAAATTTGCAAAGTCAATATTGATCGTGTCACATGGCTCTTCTTAGTGCTTGAAGCCAACATAAAACTGTTTCACAGAGTGAAACAGTTTAATCCAGTCTGAAGTACCTTGCTGCAAATATCTGAGCTGCTTATGTAATAATGCTCTCTGATGGCTCAAGGTTTAGTGCACAGCTGGCTGGAGGCTACTGGATGATGTACAGAGTAATATCTTGCCATTTCCAACTCAGCTGTTGGGGCTTTGCCCGCAGAGATTCAAACTGACAACCTTTGCTGAAAGAATAAGTAAACGAAGGGGCTTGTTAAAGATAATATCCCTGTACAGGAGGACCCCAGAGAAGGGAATTCATGGCTCCTTACGATGCAAGACTAGAATGACACATTGAACAATGTTCCATTATTATTATTTCTGATAAGATTAGAAATGTACTGATAACAACAGGGGTTGTTATTATTAGCCAGCTCTAGAGGGGAAGGATTGTCTCATGGTTAAGGCCCTGGATTGGAAGTCAAGAGAGCTGGGTTCAATTTCGAACTGCCACAGTTTCCCTTGGGCAAGTTATTGGGTAATCTCACTCCTTGTCTGTCTTGTCTGTTTAGTCACTGAGCAGCTCAGAGCAGGGAGGTCTCTTACTACATATGTGTACAGCACCTAGCACACTGGGAACTCTGATGTACTGAGATGTCTGTTAGGGATCCACTTCTTGGTGTCTTCATTTGAATGATGAATGGAAAAATCAAAGTAGATTTCATGGTGTCCCTAGTTACTGTCCAGCCAGACACTAGCTAGCTCAGCTCATAGCAGCTTAGGTAGTGTTTGGAAAATGTGATCATTACGTAGAAGAAAACACACTGGGTGAAATCCTGGCAAAACTGCCGTTGACCTGAGTGGGGCCAGAATTTCTCCCCTGTCATTTTATCAGTTTGTTCCCGGCCTCCTTTCGGGATTGTGTTCCTTACTAATGAAAATATTTGTAAGGCGGCTATACTAAATTTAGGAAATTCTGGACTTTATTTTATTTCATCATTCTGACTGATGCTCCGTATTTCAATCAGACGCTTCTGTCAGAGTGACAAGGAATCAGAAAATAATGGAAACTCTCCTGTAACTATTATAGACTTCAGCTTCTGCGCCTACAAGACAAAGCACAGATCACCTTGTGTCATAGCTAAAAATGCATCACATGTATGTATTAAGCCTATCAACTTTATACACGGCACAGACCTTTGGAAGTTGTGTGACAGTCTTTGTGCTGATGAATTTTCAACAAGATTATTCAGCACTAGAAAAAAATAATGCTTCTTACCTCTTCTTACCGAATAACAGAGCACTAATATACTGTAATGCCAGAAAAGGAAACATTCCCCTGGCCGTCTCCATCACCGGGACTTTGTGAATTTATATATTGTTATATTCCCCTTCAAATGCATCAGGGCATTCTGTCTTGAAAAGTTAGCAAGAAGAATTGGATTGCTATTTGCAATAATTGTAGATGATTCCCTTCAGCAGTGCATTATATTTAAATCCCGACAACACTTAGCATGCATATAGTACTTTTTGTTCAAGGGTATGAAAGTGCTTTAGAAACTTTATCTAATTAAGAACCAAGAATAGAACCCATGAGTCCTGACTCCCAGGCCTCTGCTCCAACCAATAGAACAAACTCTCTCCCAGAGCTGGGAAAGTAATCCAGGAATCCTGATTCCCAGTCATTGTCCCCCTAACCACGCTGCTCTAACCAGTAGGTCCCATTTTCCTTACCTGCTTTGCCTCACTCATTAGCATTAGCATTCAGGTTGTCAGGAGGCAGTTAAAATCATTTGCTTTGACTGAAGACTCATTTCTTCATGGAGGTTCCTTTCTAGTGAACACATCTGATGCTGCGTAAAATAAGATTGACCCCTTGGCACAAGAACTAATTGATCAGCCAGAGCTGCTTGTGGTGCAGGGCACAGCAGGCTAACAAGGGTCTCTCTTTGGACTGTGTGAGAGATGTGACGCTTTGGACTGGCATGTGCGGTAGAGTTGGAAAAGCCAAGTGAGAGGCAAGCTAAGAAGATTAACTAATACACGTGATTCACAATAATTCCCCTTTTCAATTATTTTCCTTCTTTTGCTCCAGAAGTTTAATTTCTAGGGCACTCCGTTTTCTTATGTATTTATTTAAAGTTACAGACTCGCAGCTACTAACATTCAGAGTGAAACATTTTACTTCTTTCACTAAATAAAGAAGGGTGGTTTTATTTTATCAGCTATTGATTTTACACTCCATATTCCTTTCCTCCACACAGATCCTATAGCTAGATTTGCTCTCCTTGGCCTTCTCTCTCACACACACCATGTCCACTGTGGCTGTGAGGAAATGCCCCAAGCTCTTAGATCAGGCTTCGTATATTGCATTTTGTTTCCTTTACATGGTACCATGTACTGCTTTGAGGGCATGCGGGAAAGAATGCTGCATTCAGCATAGGGTGACCAGATAGCAACTGTGAAAAAACAGGACGGGGGTAATAGGCGCCTATATAAGAAAAAGTCCCCAAAAATGGGACTGTCCCTTTAAAAACGGGACATCTGGTCACCCTAATTCAGCAAATAAGAGAAAGTACACCTTCCCTATTAGCCTCTCCTTCTTCCAAAAGGACAAGCAGATGCCCATCAGTGCTGTCACATGTTTATTTCTTTGCAGTGTTTTTGACACCTGGTTTGCATTAGTTTTGTATTTATGAATTGGTAGTTACATGCCTTGAGTCCACGGCACCATTGAGCTGTGGTAGCCTACAGCAATTCCATACCTACAGCAACACAACAACCTTGTGTTGTCAGGACGCGGGGCAGGAAGAGGATAGCTCAGAATGCAAATGGGGAAGGGGAAGATACTCTTGGAAATTTAAGTTTGTTGGATTCAAAACTCTAAGTGATGGTTGCTTCCATTCCCTGAGAATCAAACGGCAGCATTTCCACTGCCCTGTAGCATTGACCTTGTTGTCCTGGCCAGGATTCCAGCTTACGTAATTACACTGCCTCTTGAAATTCACCTGCCCATCTATGCAGAGTTGTACATGAGGGGGAAGGATCCTTCCTGACCCCTGTGGTGAACATCTTGCACCCTGAAACATAAGCCTTGATTTCCATTTGTCCTAGCTAGAGCAGTGTGAATAGCAGAGGTTTCAGGTTGACTGGCAGTTCTGAAAAATCAGGAAAACAAATTATTTCAGGTTGAACCAAAAATATTTCCCCCCCAAATTTATAGCAAATCTAAAAAGTAAAATTTGTGTCAGACAAAATGTTTCATTTTGATTTTGACCATTTTTAAATGATTTGCTTGTGTCTTAAATAAAAATTGAAATATTTGGATTTTTTCCCCAGATTTCCCCCCCCCTCCGCCCCCCAACCAAAACAATTTGGTGAAACAGACACTAATTTATAAAATGTTTTGGTGTCGCCAAATATGCATTTTTCATTGCAAAAAGTTTTGGCTGAAAAATGTCACCCAGCTCTAATCCTAGCACATATGGCAACTCCTCTTATTCTACTGATCTAAAATTACCCAGCCCTTCTTCAAACCTGCTCTCTGTGCCTTCTGCTCGGGTAGTCACAGCTCCTCCGGGGTGCTGAGCCACCTGCGTTTCCAACACCTCTTCCCTACTCCCCAACCTTGCAGCAGGGCCTGTTGTCGAAGCTCCTGGCCTTTCAGAGGGATCCAGCACTAACATGTTCTAGTATATTTTTAGAATTCATTCCTTTTTTTAGCTTTTTGCAGCAGTGTCCCACTGGGAGCAGGTCCAGGTATTTTGTGTGATACAGTTAGATTGATTGCACTTTACAGCTGCTCGGATTTGTATTGCTTCTGACCTTGGGACGTGTGTGGCATTTGTGCTTCGACATGAACATTTATTGAGGCATATTAGACAGTGCCTCTTTGGTGTGGGGAGCCAATTCGTTTGGTCATCCGATCTGCAATACCACCTGCTCTATTGAGAGCATACTCTGGGCAGGGTTAGTATAGAACAGTGGTTCTCAAACTAGGGCCGCCAGTTTGTTTACCTGCTGCGTCCGCAGGTTCAGCCAATCGCGGCTCCCACTGGCTGTGGTTCGCTGCTCCAGGCCAATGGGGGCTGCAGGAAGTGGCGCAGGCCGAGGGACATACTGGCCGCCCTTCCTGCAGCCCCCATTGGCCTGGTACGGCGAACCGTGGCCAGTGGGAGCCACGATCGGCCGAACCTGCGGATGCAGCAGGTAAACAAACTGGCCCGGCCCACCAGGGGCTTTCCCTGAACAAGCGGCAGCCCTAGTTTGAGAACCACTGGTATAGATGACCCCTTTGCACCGGCCAGTCTCTCTCATGGGGTAGCTGGTGGGGTCTCATTCTGTACTCTGCCTTCATTCCATTGTCACAAAACTGTTACGTGACATTTATGAGTCAAGGTTGCTATAGAAGCCCACCCCCGCCCCGAGGGCCTGGTGGAAAGGATCTCAATAACTTCAGAGGGTTTTGGTTCAGACTGGAGTGTCCGGCGCTCTTGATGTCTCAAGGACATTCAATGACTGCTGGACTTTCTGGAACTCCCTTGTCCCATTGGAAGAGGTCAAAGAGTGAAAGCCCCATCACCTCTTCTCCATCACGAAAGGAAGGTTGGAGACAGAGCAATACACGAGCAGTTGTCAGGGCCTGGCTCTGGTTAGGGTATGTGGGGGAGGCAAGGACAGTCTCCACCAACAATGGACCAAATGTCTTCGCAACAGATTCCACTGGCCAAGAGAGACATGGCTCCAAATGGTAGGTTCTAGTGTAGAACTTCCCCAAGCACCTCCAGTACCTCTCTGAGCAAAAATGGCCCTAACTCAGTGTGGGAAGACACATATTTCATTCCTACAGACACAAAACCGGAGACCGAACGCATGTCTGTGAGTCAAAACCCTTGTGGGTTGTTCCCATTGTCGTCATGGCAGCCTCAAAATCTCGAGACACGTCTGTTGATATTTAGGATTAGGTCCCCTCCCTTCACCTCCTCTGCCCTTGATTTCCAGGAGCTCTGCTGAGCCGATACCTCTGGCATTCCTCTGACGGCTGGACGAATGACCAAGTTCCATGCCACCAGACAGAATCCACGCCCTGACATGACTGCCCATCTTGACATCCCGCCTGAAGAGCATCCTGTCCTTCTCTGTCCTTCTGCACCTTTTTGCTGCTAGTCAACAGCCTGCTAGATGACGAGGGTTCCCTGTAGGAATTGCACCTGAAGATGCTGACCGAGTGTGCAGCCAAGACATCGAATGTGTTGTTGCTTGGGCTTTATTTTATGTGTCCCTTTATCTTTTACTGTTTTTAATGAAATGGAAGCTGGCAGTGTAAACACAGTGGCTGCTATTTCACTTAATAGCATTGCCCACCAGGAAACCTTTCAGAAATCCCTGCAGAACCCCGTGGGAAGGCGATTGATATTTAGCTTCTGCACTTGTTCCCCCACCCCTCCCTTTCAAAGTAACAAAGCAATTTCACCAAACTTTCCCTGCTCCATAGAGATTTTAATGAAACGCTGAGATAACTATCTTCCTCCTGCTGCCTGGCTGCATTAAAGCCCCAGTGGACTCAGGGGGCGCTGGAGATAGTCAGCTGGACCCAGCCACGCTCTTGTTTGGAAGCATTTAACCAGACACAGATGAGGTTTCGCTGTTTCCTCTTCATTCCCCACCCCCCGTCTCACTTTATGAGTAAATTAGACCTGATGATTTGACATAGCTGCTGCCTGTCATTCACCAGGGCTAACTGATTGGTAAAAGCAAGGCCTGCGCAGAAGAGTTATTCACTTTATAACAAAGCAAAAGTGAGTGAAGCTAGTGAGTGAAGCAGTGAGGGTGGCTTGTCTGCTGGCTAGGACTGGGATCTAGCAGTCAGGATTCCTGACTCCCATTCACAGCTCTGCTGTTGCCTGGTTGTGTTATCTTGGGCACATCAGATATGGCTTTATTCCATAACAGCTGAGCACTTGCAGATCCCATTGAATTCAGTGGGCGTTGGCGGTGGGAATAGAGAATGGAGAAGCACTCCATGAAGGAAAGCAATGTCAATAGGAGTCAACCAAGTACATGAAGAATAATGTAATATTAATTATAATATTATTAATAATAATAATGCTTGAGTGCTCTTTGCCTGGTTGGTAATGCAGAGATGCCCCTTGTACTGGGAAAGTCGTCTTTCCATCGTTACAAACCAGGATCATTTGATGGAGATCGCGAGTGTATTACCCTTTGGAGCCATTGACCCTCTTGCTGGCACTGATGGGCACCCGTTCTCCACAAGCAGAACCGCGGTATAGTTTGCTTGAAACACTGAAATGTAACTGGGAGTAAATGAAGGAAATGGGTCATCTGCAGAATTGAAGCTTGAGCTTGGGGACCAAAAATACCCTCGTCTCACCTCCATCTATTCCATTTCTCACCACATAGACATTGCTGGTGCACTGGCCAACTGCCACCCCTGCCGTTAGGAGGGGGGAGAGATGAGGCAATTCACCCATGATTGAGAAGGGGGGAAAACCCTTGAAAATCGGAAATACGTTCATTCTTGAGCATTCCACTGCCCATACTTTTAAGTGAGTCGGAGCTGGAGAGAGGTGCTGCTCCCAGAAAGCCAAACTCTCCCAAAGAGCATAGTGAGCTGCCCGGACCCGCACTCTTCTGCCTCTCTGCCAATGTGCCTTCCCCAGGACCTGGACGGGGCCTCTTCTAGAGCGCAGAGGGGAATGTGTCCTCCATGGCCCATGCTGTCCTCCGCCTCAGAGCTGAGACTTCCCGAAAGAGCAGCCGTCGCTGCCTGGGGATGCCATGCTGAGGCCATCAGTTCATTAGGAATTAGACTGAGACAGTGATACCAAACCATTTCACGTAGGTCACTGAGCAGCTGCAGTCAGACAATAATGATTTTTAGCTGCTCCTGACTAAAACAAGCCTTGTATCTGATCGCCAGGTCCCCGAGCTGCTGGACCCAACAGCCTGTGCTTCATTTTACTGTCGAGGTGGAACGGGAAGGGATCTGCTTTCTGAATTTGGTGCTTAGACTGAGGAGGCGTTGTTAGCAAAATGGATCGTTCTTAGTCATTGTGGCTAGCACTTAGCTTTGTTTACGACTGTGACAGTCTTTGTTGCTGAAAGGAGTCTGTGCATCTAACCTCCCTGCCTTCTGCCAAAAATATCTAGCCAATCTAGACATGCATTGGAAGGAGCCATGAGCTAAGCTAGACCTAAAATATCCCCTGTGGGGTTTGATCATCTAATGGCAAAGAAGTGGGGATGCTAAGGGGAGGAAGCCTGTCTAGTGGTTAGAGCATAGAACTGGGAGTCAAGGGACGTTGGGTCTCGTCCTGACTCTGAGACTGGTTCTTTGTGACCATGAGGAAGTCATTTCACTTTACTGTGCCTCTATAAAATGTACTGCCCCCCTCACCAGCTATGACTTTATCACCAGTGACATCTGCCCAGTCCCTCCCCCTCCCCCTCCCCTAATGGTCTCCTGTCCCTTTTTAAGACATTCTGAAATTCCACTCCTGCTTCAAGTTCTGCTCATCAGTCTTTCACTCCCATGCCCCTAAGATGCTGGCAAATGCTGAGTGTGTGTTTCTTTCTGTGTACCAGCTCCCTCTTTGCTTTTATTGTTTTTAACGCTGCAAGTCTCAGCTGGTGACTGAAATCCTGACATCTGATATTTCTGCAAATGACAAGACGGGGGCAATGTGGAAAGCAAGCTGCTAATCCCTGAGTGCTTTCAAAATGTCAGCACCGCAGTCGGTTTCCGCCTCCTCCGGTTCTCAATCCCTGCTGACTGTCTCACAGCATTAGCACTTTGAGTAGATTGAGCCTTCTCTGGCTGTGTGCTGGCAGAGGAGACATTTTACCTACGTACACCCTGAGGTCAGTAAGAGAAGGAAAACCAAAGCCCAAACTCCACCAATTTTGCTCATTAGGTGGCCTGTCAGCTGAGAACCTCTGCTGCACAATGGGAACTGCAGTGGGTCGTTGGTGCAGAGTGACTGCTTTGGATTATGGGGCCATGAGGCAGGCCTCACAACTGGCTGCTCTGGAGAATGCTCCTGAAGAGAGGGTCACTGGCATCAGAACAGAGCCAGAAACAGAAAACAGGGTAAGAATGAAGATGACCAAATTCTTCAGGAGATTCTGACACACTGAAGGGAGAGGAGAAAGGTTTCCTCTTGCAGAGACACTGTCCTGATCAGCAGGGAGGAAGAAAGGGAGTTGGTCATAACACAAGCAGGTGCTAGTGGCTGGGGGAAGAGGACAGTGAGGTATGGGGAGGTGGTTTCGGTAGAAACATCTCACACTTCCTCAGGGCCCCCGTGATCCCAAGGTCCTTGACAGCAAGCCTGAGGAGAGGCAGGCTTGGAAAGGTTCTCCACCCTAAATGGCTAAGAGGCACCTGGGTCATCTCAGGCTCTTGGAGGGTTCCTGCAGCGTGAGATAGGGGATGTATGAATGTGTGTCTGGAATGGCGCCTCTTGCCCAAGCAGAGAGAACTGGTTGCTGGTGCCTGCAGTCCAGGCAGCCCTAGACCGACTCAATCCTTGTGGACAGAGAGCATGGTGTGGCTAGCACAGACCCAATTAGGAGCAGCTGCAGGGCAAGCTGAGCATGATTTCAAACAGGAAGGAGTGGGCCTGGTTTGAACATTATTTGAGGGGATGGTGCATAGGGATTGGGTGACACACGTTCTCAGCACCTCTGGTGATTCGTTTTGTTCACCTTTATTACCAGAACCAGGCAAGCTCCATGGAACTGGCGGGTCTGTGAGCCCCATAAAATATTTTTTGAGTTCACAAAACGAGTCTCTTTTAATGCACCTTTTCTCGATCATTTAAACACATCCCCCACCTCCCCACCCTCCTGAGGAGAAGTTAATAAAAATTACTCATTCCAGGGCTGAGTTTAACCCTTCTCTTCTTGCTTCAGGGAGATCTAGATATGGATAGAGATAGATACATCTCCCTGAAGCAAGATATAGATATATAGATGTTAATGTAATTTTAATTTTAATTTAAAATGTGTTTTCTGTCTATAGCGCTATTACATTGTATTGTGCACTATTAAAGAAACAATGGCTTGAGGCAGAGGGATTATCAAGTTACACATCAGTCTGCAGGGTTTGATTTTATTACAAACCACAACAATACAGCCATCAAGGGGGGGAATCCTATTGATTGATTTATAACTTGCTGATCCATCTGTCCCCAACCATTATTCCATGTATAATTTTTCATTATGTGCATGACAACTGATTCTCAGCCACATTAAAACTCAATGTGCAATCACGGAGGAATACAAAGAACTACTAAATATGTTGGAATAATAATGCCTGACAGTAAAAGTTTGATGGAAACCAGAAGTGGCTGTGCGGGTACTGGGACAGTCCTGGCATCTTAAAATCTGGAAATGGAATTTAATTGTTTACTTGTTATAAGGAATATTAAACAGCAACAACTGAGAGGCAGCGGGGACAACTGGGGTCTGCGGCTGGCTACATTACTGCCCTTGGACAAATCGCTTCACTTCTGTGTGTCTGTTCCCCCTCTCCTCCTTTGTCTTTTACTCTGCAAGGCCTTCGGGCCCAGGATTGACTTGTGCTGTGTGTATGTACAGCACCTACCACAATAAGGCCCCCATTTCAGTTGGGGCCCAGGCACTAATATAGTAATAATGGAACAGTAGGACCAATCGGACACCTTAGTCACCTTCACCAGCACCTAGTAAGAATGGCCTAGAGATAGACCATGGCTGCAGTGTCCACAGGGGGATGAGTTCGTCTGATGCACCCTAGGAACTTTCCAGCTTTCCGGAGTTTCTCTTGTAAGCATCTCCACCTGTGAATGGACATTTCCCCCAACACAGCTGAGAGCCATCATGTCAGCTCTGCATATCAGCGTAGGTTGAGAGTAAGGCCCGGGTGGGTGGTGTAGTACTTGGTTGCACTGAGCCTGGCTAGCCCTTGGCTCTGTGGGAGTACGGGTAGTTCCTTCTGGCAGAGACTGGTGAGCACTGTGCCTGAATAAACCTCCTCCCCATGTTGTCGAAACCTGAATCTGCAGCATATGTTCCTCTGCTGACGCGGCCACCAGAAGCATGAATGGACACCAAGTTCCTCCTTTCAGCTCAAGGCTTTTTGTGCACCATCGTTTTGCTTTTACCCATATCTTTCTAAGCGTTGATGCTGCATTGACCGTCAGTGCATTAACAGCAAACTCCACAGGATGTTTCTCCTGAAAAACTTCCCGTATTTCATTCACGTCCATGGGACTAGATTTTTGGTAGATATTCTTCTAAATGCGAGGGTTACATTCAAAGGAGGGGAAGCGTTAGCCTACTATCTCTCATGCTGGGTTACCGAGGGGGCCAGGTATCTTCAAAACAAAGCGATCTAACAAGGGTTGCTGACAGAATAGGTTTCGGAGGGGAAGCCGGGTTAGTCTCTAAGGTGCCACAGGGATTCTACGTTGTTTTTGCTGATACAGACCAACAAATTTATTTGGGCATAAGCTTTCGTGGGCTAAAACCCACTTCATCCATGCATCTGATGAACTGGTTATAGCCCACGAAAGCTTATGCTCAAATAAATTTGTTAATCTCTAAGGTGCCACAAAGATTCCTCGTTGTTTTTGCTGACAGAATAGTTAACCATCAATGGGCCTCTGTGTCACAGCTCCCTTCCAGATGCCTGGTCCTAGCAGGGTACTCACCAGAGCTGGCTCCATCCTCTGGTTCTAAGCGGTACTTCTGCTCTCTGTCATATCTAACAAACCAACTTTTGGGGCGGGGGGAAGTATCCAGTCCATTGCAAGCTATCATTACCCAAGCACTTGGCAGTGAAAGTGTTGGTAAATCTGGCTTGTTAAAGGTGACCTTGGTGTTATTGTATTAAACTGTCAGAGTTCACATTTCTGAGTGTTTGATTTATACTTGGTATGCATCTTGGCACAGAAGTCTGCACCACTTCTTAAAAAGATGTCACTTCTCACTGATGTTTTCAACATGCTATAAACAGCTTAGATATTTTATCCCTTTACTGCAATGTTGAGTGAAAGTCCTCCAGGAGGCTGCCAGATGGAAAGTGAGGCTGCTGCAGTTTAAACTTGAGTAATGAAAAATAAATAACAATAGTGAGTAGTGTACATGGAGTACCGGTGCTCAGATCAGCAAAGCATAAATATGGAGGCAGACAGATACGTGGATAGACAGAATCTCGAGGGCCAGATCCTCAGCAGATGTAAATTAGCATCCTTCCATTCACTACTATGGAGCGATGCCTATTTACATCAGCGGAAGACCTGTTTCTGGGTCTTTAGTGCACATGGGTAATCTTGAGTCTCCAGGCTAAAAGAGTGGAAGAGAGAAGGATGTATCTGTCAGAGGGGCCTTTGGAAATGTGGCTCTCTACAGCTGTGAGGTAAGTGAGTAATCCCATTGACCTCCTAGGTAAGAACTAATTAGTGTGAATAAGGGTTGCGGAATCTGGAAGGAAACGAGCTACATAATGGCTGTTTTCTGTTGTGACATCTCTCTTCCTGAGTGACGTGTGAAGGGCATTTTCCCTCTGCTCGGAAGCTAACAGATGTCACATAGACTTCAGCTGTCGGGTCTTGGTCCATGTCTTTCACTCTTCTTCAGGTCAGAAACAAATTTCAGTGACGTTTCTGGAAAATTAGTGGTACTTTGAATATGTGCGGGCAACAACTCTGAGTTAAGGTGAAAGCCAGTAGCACATGCAAACGGCTCCAGATACTCGTCTCTGTGTCTGACTTCTCTTGGTGGTATAACAGTGCCATCATCCAGGGGGGTCTCAGCTGTCAATTAGCTTCTAGAGCACATCTCCTGGCTGGTGCGTGTAGGGGCTGTCCCTTTCAGGCGGAGCTGTCAGCCCCTGACAGGGGAAGATACTAGCGATGTCACACTAGTAGTAATGAGAGTCATAAATCCTGATGAGACACATTGATAAACAGGAAAAGGGGGGGGGGAAGAAGGCTTTGTATTTGATTAAAGAGTAAAGCAGTAAATACAGGGCTAGATTGTGACGCGGACTATACGGAATAGGAGGGAATGAGAGCCCCCTTTTCATGCCTGCAAGGGCTACCCAGACTTTGGGTCCTGGTATGCAGGAATAAACAGGTTTCAGAGTAGCAGCCGTGTTAGTCTGTATCCGCAAAAATAACAGGAGTACTTGTGGCACCTTAGAGACTAACAAATTTATTAGAAACCCCCTTGGGAGCCGCCACCCGATGTGCCAAGACTACCCCTGCTTCTGTTTTCCCTGCCAGCTCAGGACTCCAGCACCCCGTCTTGCTGAATTAGACACTCCAGTCCACTTCAACACAGACCCAGGGTCTGAATCACTTGTCCCAAAGCTGCAAGTTTACCCAAAAACAGCTCACAGGAGTGTGCTTGTCTTTAGCACTCAGATGCCCAACTCCCAATGGGGTCTAAACCCAGATAAATCCGTTTTACCCTGCATAAAGCTTATGCAGGGCAAACTCATAAATTGTTTGCCCTGTATAACACAGATAGAGAGATATGCACAGTTGTTTGCTCCCCCAGGTATTAATACATACTCTGAGTAAATTACTAAATAAAAAGTGATTTTATTAAATACAGACAGTAGGATTTAAGTGGTTCAAAGTAGTAACAGACAGAACAAAGTAAGTTACAAGCAAAATAAAATAAAATGCGCAAATCTATGCCTAATCAAACTAAATACAGATAAGTTCCTCACCAGTTCCAGAATGCTCCCTTTTACAGGCTAATCTCCCTTTAGCCTGGGTCCAGCAATCTCTCACAACCCCTGTAGTTACTGTCTTTTGTTTCAGTTTCCTTCAAGCATCCTGGGGGGGTGGAGAGGCTCCTTCTTTAGCCAGCTGAAGACAGGAATAAACAGGGCTGTTCACCTGAATGTTCCCTTCCTAGAGCAGGGGAGTAGAGAATGGTTGGAGAGGGGCAAGAAACAGGCAGAACCTTGGCTGCATCTGACACATGGCCAGCATGGGGGAGAAGGTAAAGGCCCTCTTATGGACAGTCTGTTCTGGAATAATTAGTGCCCCACTTCACACAAGGGCCTAGTCTGGAACGCCTATTCTGCAATAACCATGCCGATCAATTTCCACGCGTAGACAAGCCCTTCCTAGCTAGTCAGCCCCCCTGCCTCTTTCACTACAGACTGCGAAACTCAGACTATGGGAAATTTTGCTTCAGAGTATTTCATTAATCCAATAGAGGATGGTTTGGCCTAGATCCGAAGCTGGGGTAAGTTGTCGTAGTAGTACGGTGACTTCAGCTGAAGCTGTGACAATTTACATCAGCTAAGGAGCTGCCCATTGTACTAGATCTTCTCTCTGAATGTGGGATTTACCCCAGGGAGCAGGTTGGGAATCCCTTGGCACCGAGTACTTTCTATCAAGACATGGAAACCATCAAACCAGTGGATTACACACATACGTACATTTGCTGCTTTCAGTGCCACACTTGCATTTATTTATTTATTACAAGTATCTTACACCAGGATAATATTCACTGGAGCTCTAACATCTGTTTGCGAAAGACAGCGTCCTTGGGCGGCAGCCAGCAAAATCATTTCAATGCAAAATTGCAACTGTAACACACGCACAAAGCCACAAACCTACTGTACACTGAGATGCTTTTGTTTTCAAACTACTCATTAGGAATGATGCACGAGCCAAAATGATACCCCGTGCAAGGTGAATTAGGAGAAAATGAGCCCATCTGACCTTCTAAGTGATAGTAATTACAGTACTAAGTGCTATCTATGGTTAATCCCATTCTCGCTACAAAGCTGTACCAAAGTTTCCTTCTTTCCTCCAGAGGGTAGATGTCTTTATGTTTCTTCAGTTCTTCATGCCTAATTCAGCCTGACAAGCAACATAGTTGAGGGGATAGAAAATAAGAAGCCTGGTTTAAAGATTATTTTATATAATGCAGGACAGAAAATTAAGTTGCTGCTGTCTGATGGCGGCTCGCTGGCGCTGAGTGAAATGATTTGGGAGAGTGAATGAGTCTTGCTCTCATTTTTAGGGGATAGATGTCAGGAGCTAACACTGCAGTGGGCACTCAGGAGACAGACAGACCTGCCTGGGAATGGGGCTGCGTTTTCGCTCTGTCTGGCTTGTGTGGCCACTGTCCTTGCGCTAGCAGCCTTTTGGGAGGGCTTTGATGCCCAAGGGGTCAGTCCAGCACTTTTCAGCTAAACCAACCTCACTGAAAAAAGGTTATTAAAAATCATTATTTATGCAAAATACTTAGGGCCGGACTGTGATCCTCTGCTGTGGAGTAGCAGCTCATGCTGTGACTTCAGTAGGGTTGTTTCCCATTCCATAGCAATAAAGGTATCCCCATCTGGCCCTAATGGACTATGAGGAATGGGAAGAGGAGCTGGCGGGAGCAGGGAGAGAATTAATATCTCATGCTATCCCCCTGAGGGTGGATACACGCAGCAAACTCTGAGACAGGGAGATCTCAGTGGACGAAGCAGGGTTTACAGGGAGAGAGTTATTTCCCAGTGCCACCCGACGATTATTAGGGTTTTTTGGGGAAGGCAGCAGCGATTGGTGGTGCATGTAAATGTCATTCATATTCCCTGTCTAACTGAATTACATACTGTCATACTCCCATGCTGGTGCCAGGAAGCACCCCTACAGCCTCCCTGTGATGTAGTTCGTACCAGAGCCGGACTCAGGATCTCTAGAGAGTTTGAATCCCAGCCAGTCAGTTTCAATCAAATAAACTCTTTCATTCCCCGTGAATTACAGAACCCCACCCTGCGCGTTTATGAATGTGGTGCCACGCCCAGGTTTTAGGCCACTCTGTCATGCTGGAGCAGGCAGTGGCACTCAGGTAGGGACGAGGGGGACAGCAGTGTGGGGGCTCCGAGCTGCTCGGGACACAAAGAGGATACACCATAGAGTGAGTCACACTCTCTTGAGCGGCTGGGAGCAGAGAGAGAGAGAGAGGCAGAGTCCTGGAGAAGCAACGGTGAGAATCCTGAAAGGTTGATTGGAGGAAAGGGAAGCAGAGGTCGTGGGAGCCTTGTAGCCCTGGGAGCCTGTTAGTAAAGACGGGGAGGCGGCAGTGCCTGGAGCCCGTGGAGTCTAAGGGAAGAGGCAGCATCTGGAGGGTAGCAAGGTGACTGGAGGAAGGAGCAATGGGAACCTGCTGTGCTTTCTAAGGGAGAGGTGGCCAGTGCAGACTCAGGTCCAAGCACACAGGGGCACTGTGAGTTACAGAGCCACCGTTTTGGGGTCCCCAGCCTGTATCCCCTTCTCAGGCTTTGCACTCTTGTGTCATCCCCACAGAACCTGGGTGGACTTGTAGCCTTGTTGCTGGCTCTGCATCTGCTTCACAGAGCTTGGCAGTCTTGACTTGAGCAGAGCTTGAAGTTTTACCAAGTAATTCAACTGCAGTTTGGGTTTTTGCTCATTCTTATCCTGGATTCCTTTTGTTTCCTATCTCCACTCTCTGTTGATTTTTCTTCACAGGTCTGGCAGTCCATCAGATCATCACAATCACAGTGTCCCTCATCATGGTCATAGCTGCTCTGATAACAACTCTGGTCTTAAAAAATTGGTAAGAACCACTGGAAATCTGTTTGGCCTGAGTGTTGGTGCTGGTGCTGGAGTGTGTGGAGGGGTAGACGGGGGATGAGGAGGGAGGGACAGGTATAATGATTCCTTTGAATTGCAAAGAATTAAAAAAAAAATCAATAAATGCTCAGATATCATGGGAATGAGCCCCAGAGAATTGCAGAGAAATTAAAAATAAACTTTGTTTAGGCTGAGATTTTCAAAGAAGGGCCCTCAACTCTCTTTGAAGTCTGTCTTTTTATTTAGAACTTAGAATTTGGTATTATGCCCAACCTTGCACTATCCAGCCATGTTTGCAAGAATGGAAAACAAAACAGCTTGTGCCCACCATATGGGCACCTGAAAAAACACCCCCACCACTAATGTATCAGCTAAGCACTGTGGTGAGAGAAAGAGCGTTGGCACTCTATGACTACTGCTAGTCAATGCACTCACACCCCCAGAGTCATATGTCAAAATGCAGGTTACACAACTGCATCTCATTTTAAGGCCCCTAAATCTGGGAAGTTTGCATATTGCCAGAGCTAAGTGATTCAGCTTCACATCATAATACCCCTTGGACTTCACACTGGCAAAGTATGGTATTGCACACTCTTAGTTTAGGTGCTCAACAGTGGCATCTTCTGGCGAGGACAGAGTAATTTACTCTACTGCTCTGGGTTTCCCCACGAGGGTAATGCACCCTGCCCTGAATAGAATGACTTTATTGCTGAGTTACTGTCTGAACCTAAGCTATTCCTTTAAACACAAGACTGGCTCAGCATATAATTATATTTTCTGACCTTTTCTATGGCTCTAGGGACTGAATGCATCTTCTGAGCCTCTTGAATGCATCCAGTTTTACATTCACCATATCCCCTAGAGTGCCCATACACTCCTCTAGCCTAATTTGCTCTCATTTATTCCTCAACATCAGCTATGCATATAGTAAAATAGGTTAGTTCTTAGCTTCAGGCATTCCTGCCTTTACCTATTTTCCAAGAGAAATTGTCCTACTTTGAGGTCAGTTTTGCTGGATGTAATAATGCTATTGCACCCATGGGTAATCTGAAAAAATGCAGCGTAACTCTGCTTCTCTTCTACACAGTTCTCGTCTACTGTAGTTTTTTTCCTCCCAGCAACTATATTCTCTAATAGCTTCAAAGCTTATCTGTCATATACTGTAATTTCCCGCAGGTGATCCCAGTATTCTCCTCAGGTGATTGGGTAAAATAAGATATTGACACTAGAAATATATTGAAAAGTCTGATAATCAGGAATCCCCTTATTAAACTGGATTGAGAAGGCTCATCTTACGTCCTGTGTAGTTAGAATATACACACCTTCTCACCCAATTGGGTATTGTTAGAGTCTTACAAAAATGAAATGGTTGAAAATGTTTGTAACGTTCTTAGAGGAAGTGTTTTTGTCAGCCCTGTAGCAGAGATATATACTTCCACATGCCATTAAAATATGTATTACAAGGCAAGAATTTCTCAAATCACTAGTGATTTTGGATGCCTCTGTTTCTAGGGGTACGTCTACACTTACCGGAGGGTCCGGCAGCAGGCAATCGATGTTCTGGGATCGATTTATCGCGTCTGGTTTAGACACGATAAATCGATCCCAGATTGATCCCGGAAGTGCTCGCCGTCGACGCCGGTACTCCAGCTCGGCGAGAGGAGTACACGGCATCGACGGGGGAGCCTTCCTGCCGCGTCTGGACCTGCGGTAAGTTCGGACTAAGGTACTTCGAATTCAGCTACGTTATTAACGTAGCTGAATTTGCGTACCTTAGTCCGAAGTGGGGGGGTAGTGTGGACCAGGCCTAGGTGCCTAACGACTTCTTGGAGGGGATTGGTATTTCTTAGAGCTGGACAAATACTGCAAAACTTTCTGGGAGAATATTTACTCAAATTTATAAATGAGTTTGCTTTGGACATGCAGATGGCTCTCTTCTGTCCACTTTCTGCAATTCAATTTTCCTGGCATGGATGCTCACAGAAAGAAGATGTCAGAGTTTCATGTACCAGCATTTGCAGAAAGCTAATTTTAAATTCACAACAGAAGTGCTTATTAGACCTGGCCAACTTTTTTGGATTTCAAAATATAGATGAAAAAAATGATCAAAATTTCACATTTTGATGACAAAACTTGGAAAAAGGAGGAGAATCCATGAGATTTTTGCTCTCCCCCCTTTTTTCAACCAATTTAGCATCCGTTTAATTTTTAAAATATTATTCAAAATCTCATCAATATTTCAATGAAAAAAAAACCAGGAAAACATTCAACAAATATTTTTGCCATTTCCCCCCCTCTTTCCTGACAAACTAGACTGTTATACACTCATCAAAACAGAAAACTGAAACAATACTACATGATTTATGTGACCAATCTCAACTAATTAGCACAGGTCAAATAGCAAGACTTGGAGAGAACTGCTTGTGATCAGTCCAGTGTGGGGAAAAAATCTGCCAAAACAAAACATTGTTGGATAATTTCAAATAACAGATAAAATATCAGGAAATCTCACTCTGAGATATGCGCAAGAGCAAAACAGAGCCAAAATCCCTGTGGCATTGTGGTCTATTTATGCAGCTCTAATCTTTGTCAAATTGTATTTTGAGTCCTTGTATATACCAAGGAACCAAGGGAGGCAATGTGGTGGAGTAACAAGAGTGGTAGGCAGGGAGATAAGATGTGTAGATTGTGAACCCCTTCGCGCCACAGACTGACTGTGACTTTGGGCAAGTCATGTAACCACTCTGTGACTCAGTTGTCAGTTGTATGAAATGGGGTTAGTAGTTTACCCACTTTCTAAACCCTTTGAGATGAATGATTGCTCTATGCAGTGCAAAGTTTATATTATCTGTGTAAATTCGCAATATGGGAACTGCTTACCATCAGCAGGTGTCTATTTCAGTTTGAGAAATCAATGGAAACTGTACAGATCACCATTATGGGCATTATGGATGGACGTCTGGATGTACACAAGGGGCCAAACCAATCATTGGTGTAAGTGGGTGTAACTTTATTAACATCAGTGGGATTGCTCCTGCTTCTGCCAGCCGTGAATCTAGTTTAGAGAGTTATTGGATGGGATTTTCAAAAGCCTCTAACATACCTCGGTGTCTAATTCCCCTTGACTTTCAGTGGGACTTGATTGCCTAATTTCCTCAGGCACCTTTGAAATTTCCCACTTGATACTTATCGCTAGCATTTTCGAGCCAACATGGAAAAAGTCAGGATCTTAATAAATCCATATTTTACTAAATAAAAGTGGCCGGATTTACCGCAGTGCCGATGTGCCACTGAAGTCAATGCTCAATAGTTTTGCACATTAAGTCATTTCTATTCAGGATTGAGGCAACTAGCTTTAGCACCTAAGTCTGAAACTTTAGGCTTATTTAGAACAACATAAAAACAGCCAGACAGCATCAGACCGGGGTCCATATAGTCCAGTATTCTGGCTCCAGCAGTGGCCAGTAGCAGATGGTTTGGATGAATGCCCATAATGGACAATTATGGAATAAGGTTCTTATTCACCTGCATCAGCTAGCTTGTTTTCTTATGATCTGAAAGAAAAACAATATTCTATCAAGCGTAATATTCCCATTATCCATACAAATGCCTACACTCAAATTCTCTGTTGGTGTAAATCCATTGAAATGGAATTATGCCCCTAATTTAGCAAAGAATTTAGCCCCTAATCTTTTTCTGAATTCTACTAAGTTCTTCGCCTCTTTTGCAATGATGATATTTAAACCTTGGAAAGCCACGGTGGTTGCTATCGTAGGTATGGCATCACAAGTCTGAAAATGACCCCATGTCCTTTTAAAACTTCAGAACTATTTCTAACAATCCTGGGCTCTTTTGGAACTGGAAATACTAGAAATACAACTATTCTTGGCTGGACTAGGGTGTGGGAGAGATCAGGGATGAAATCCTGATCCCAATCAAGTCAATCTGAGCTTTACCATTGACTTCAGTGGGGCCAGAATTTCACTCCAGGAGTGAAAATACATGAGTGTTTCAACCACATCAGGCAGGATAGTTAAAAGGCTGGTGGTGAGAGAAGGTCCCTCCAATGATTGTGCCAATGAAAAATACTGACACTAGCATGTGGGAGGCTAATTTTTCAGTATTTCTAACTCAGCCCAAACCAAAGGGGCTGTAAGTCTCACAAGAAGCTTTTTCTTAGGGGATAGGGAAAACAACGGAGTTGAGCAAAGCACTCCAATGCTTATCCTGAAACTATAACTTTAGAGGTTAGCCTACCTCTAGATGTAAATATTCCTGATCAGTCTTAAGGATCCCCTCTCTCCCTTTTCTCTCTAGCCCTTCCTCCCATTATTGTTATTTGTAATAACAAATGGCTGTACATCTTTCTTTTCTTTATCTTCATGCACCTTCGGGTGCCTGGGCGTCCACCAGTTTCCACCATTTATTTTGATCTTGTGCTGGTCTGTTCAGGCTTCTGAGTATTGTGCTGATGGATTTGGCTTCTTTCTCTATTGTTCTGTGTAAAATTTCTCTAGGTCGCTATCTTTGAATTGTATGACCGTACATATGGTTCTCCAAATTGTCCAGGACATGTAATGTCTGTGTAGCAGGTGCCCTATTTTGTGCCTATATAGATCTTGAAATACAGTACGTTTCTAGAAGGAAGAATAACATCCCATGTCAAACTCATGAGCTGCAGTAGGTGGAAGGGGCTGAAGTATAGAATCTCCCCTGTAGACTAACACACCAATGAGTTGTCAGGCGTGATTACATGAGGCTTCAGAATCAATGACTGAACCATATCCGATGTATCGGTACATGTTCTCTGAGTCCCAGTGCTTCTCTCACAGACCAAGTTCCTGCCATTATTTGCCACAACAGCTTCAAGGACACAAAAGGGTTAAGTTGATTGTTCTTGTTTAAAATCTTTGTGCAAAGAAAGCTCTAACTTCCTGCAAATATGGCTGCACCACTTATCTCAGTAATTCTTCTGAGAATGAAAGGCTCACATTTAAAATTTAAATTTAAACATAAAAAATAAAATAAATAAAGGAAATTGATTGCTTGATTATGGCTGGTCTTTCCAAAGTGCTTGTGAATTATAATCTAATATTAAATTATGTATAATTAATGGTAGATAATGTAAGTTCCTCTCTCAAGGATACAGTTGGATTTTGGGTTGTGTTTTTTTTTCTTTTCTCTTTCTTTCTTTCTTTAAAAAAAATTTAACACCCAGTTGTGTGCAAAGTGGAAACACACGGCGGAACAGCCACCAACGCAAAATCAATCAGCAGGAAGAGAGTTGCCAGAACTTGACGGACTTCACCCCAGCCCGTGTGCCCAGTAACCTGGACATATTCACAGCCTACAATGAAACACTACAGTGCTCCCACGAGTGCGTCAGGACACCAATGCCAGTGTATACAGAGGAGATGTTACACTCGCCCGGTGATTATAAAACAACGTTCAATGGAAACAGGTAAGACAGACATTGAGCAGTCTCTTACTCGAAAGTCTCTCATGCACATTTACATTTAGAGGATTCAAATTTATTTGGGGTTAAAAAAAAATCTCCTTAAGCTATTACACTCAAGTTATTATTTTGATATGTAACAGAAATTCCAATTAATAATCAATATCGACAAAATCCAGTAGTGAAGGAAATTGACATCATTGGATTCCAGTGGTTCTTTAAGCCATGATGTGCATTCTCCTTCCCAGATTTAACGAGTCAGTTAGAAACATTGGCCAGCTATGGGTCTGGTTTGGTTAGCACCATCTACTATGTAGAACCGGGAATATCAAACTTCTCCGTCTTCAAAATGAGGACAAATGATTACTCATGGCCTATGTGACCCATAGCCATAGCCCATCTATTATGTTTAATGCCTGTAAAATGGCAATTTTAAGTACTGCTTTTGTCCTTGCAATGCCAGCTAGGCTCACCTGGAACACATCTCGTTAAGCTGTGCTGTTGTGTAGTACCACACATTTTTCAACTCCCCTCTCCCACTTCCAGCAAGGAAATTTACCTCAAATCTATCTTCCAGAATTTCTATGCTGCTTTTTTAAGTGGCATCTGGCAAGCTAGTCAGATTTAAGTGACAATGTGATTAATACAAGAATAGGCTGCATGAATCCATTTTGTCTGGTATGAAATAATGATACATGAATAAGGGGGAGTTGACAGAATATGGAATTAAAGATTTGAGCCATCCTTCTATATGTCTATTGTCTGTGTGGAAAGTGAGGCTGATTGGAGAACTTGGTAAGTTACCTTTACCCACAAAGAAACACTAAAAATGTTAGCCTTCTAGTAAAGGGTTAATTGCATGGGGTGCTGGGTATGTTGCTAGTTTTGTTTATGTTTTTTAGGAGGAGGATTTTCACTATTGATTGGTGCAGAGATTTTCCAGAATTGCTCCGCACAGTAAATGTATGTTTGCTGTCAAAGCTAGAAAACAATTTATTGGAAGTGAAAAAATAATAATTACCCCCCCCAAACCTTCTTCAAATGTATAACCATGTTGAACTCTAAGGGATATTTATTATAAAGTCCTTTATCCTAACTGCATGAAGAGCAGAAATCTAAAAGCAAACAATTATAATAAACATATTTTTAAATATCTTTGTGTGTGTGTGCGTGGAATTTTGCTAGCTGTCATATTCTGGGATTTCCTCCGATCTTGGGAGGCAGAGAATTGGCAAGGATTTTCAAACCATTTCATTGAGTGTATGTATATGTTAATTCTCACATGAACCCCAGCCACCAATGCTGGGGCACAAAGGGGGGAGATTTTTGTTCTGTTTTCCTGTCCTGTCTCTGCATGGTGCTGATCACTGTCAGTGTCTATTGTTTGCGCTGCTATTAATGCCGTCCATTGGTATATGAGCATTGGTTGGAAAGGGTTCATTGCTTTTTTGTCTTAAGGTAATGCTTTGTTGGAATATATTGGCCTCCACACTTTTCTCTGAAGCCTGGTTCAGTCTGAGCAGTCACATTATAAGTCACTAATAATGGCAAAGTCATATGTTCTCCCAGCAACAAACCAGCTGTCCCCCTTATGTACTGCATTTTTCCAGGTGACCAATCTCTATTTGTCATTGCAGTATCGGGACGACAATCATGCACTGCAGCTGGGAAAAACAGGAAAGTAGCTCAGGAGAAAAGGAGAGAGAAAAAAATACTTAAAAAACACGGAGTTACTGTGACTCATCTTTGGACTGTCTAAAACCCCCCAGATTTGCATCCTTAATTGGCTTAAGAGTTACCTTATTTCAATATTTTCCATTTCCACTGAAAACACATGGCATTAAATTTCATCTTCTTTGTACAACCCTCAATTGCAAAGGCCAATAAACCCATTCAAAGCATTATTTTAGAGAATTTTTTTCCTCTTAAAAAAAAAAAACAACGAAACGCTAATTTTGGCAGCAGGCCTGATGAGGCTTGCTTGTTGTGTGTTACGTACCAGCACGCGCAAGCCCATTTTTCTGCTCGCTGCAGACCCTCTTCTTCTGATCGGCATCTAATTCCTGTGGCCTTTGTGTCTGAGAAATGGTTTGAAATCTCCTGCTGACTGGCCGAAGTCTGTTTTACTTCCTGGGGGCAGGGCAGACGCCATGTGTCTATTTCCTGGTACGTACCACTCTTACACATTTTTTTTCCAACCACTCCACCTCACATAACTATGAACATTTCTGTGCATAGCGAGGTCTCCTTCACCATTGTATTCCCTGTGTGACGCTTACCAGCTAGCTGATTCTTTTTTTAAACATTTGACTTGACCTAGGTGTCCTGTGCAGGGGATGGTAAATGTCTTCTAAGATAAAAGGGGGACTTGGTACCAAAATGGCTTTTTCATTTGGTGAATTAGAGGCGGGCGTAAACTGGAACTCAAGACCCATTCATCCCTGGATTTCCTGGAGTGATGGCCTCTGACTCTTTAGAGGGCCAAACTAGCACACCCAGATGAGAGCACACTTAACCTTTTAGAAGTTCACCTCTGGATCCAGACTTTGAGTCCCATGTGGGAACATCTCTAGAACTGGTTTGCTTTCAGCAAATGTTGTGAACATCAGTGCTATTAAATGGCCTCCTTTTGTGATTAACTTTTTTGTTGCATGATGGAACTCCAGAGACTGCACGTGTTCTATGCATAGTCCGTCGATAACCTAGAGCTGAAATGGCTGGGATTCTGGAATAAGCGACCTTTTCATGCTTCCACTGCAACAGTAGCGACAAACCCTTTCTTTACCTTGCAGGAAACCATATCTGCCATCACTTATTCTGTCTGGGGAGTCTTCAGAGCTTGGGGACTGATACTCCCAAACTAGTATAAAAAACATTGTTTTGCAGATCTCTCCCTCTCTCTTTTGTTGTTGTTGTTTTTTTTTTAGCTTGTGCCATTTCCTCCTCCTTTTTTTTCTTGGGAAGGTGGCATTGCAGATAGCAGTGGGAGGAAAAGCAATTAGGATTAACTATGTGGCATTTTACTGTAGGGCAGCAC
This sequence comes from Terrapene triunguis, assembly GCF_002925995.2. NCBI lineage: Eukaryota > Metazoa > Chordata > Testudines > Emydidae > Terrapene > Terrapene triunguis. The sequence goes on along the minus strand of NW_020665065.1, from coordinate 2,817,390 downwards.
TGCCAGTTTGAGCCATGCGCTCAGGCAAATTAATTGGTCAGTTCCAAATCCCTGCTGTAATGAATCACATATTCACTCTAAATGAAATTTCCAACCTTCCCTAACTGTGACTTACTCGAAATAACCTTTTTAGCATGATGCTCAGTTTTTGAACACAGAAATATAATTAGATTAGAATGGAAAGAGAATAAAAAGTTAATAGTCTCTGCTGTGGCTTGGTATGGTTTTGTCTGGGCAGGCAAGGTGAAATGTGCACCTAACTAAGTGCATTGATTAGGATGGGATATACCAGACAGCAAATATTTTATCAGGATTCGCATCAGAGTCTTTCTTCTTTGTCTGCAATGCTATAATTATCATGCTGATTAAAGCTGCAAATGACACTCCTTTTGTAGTTGAAAATGAACATGGCAACCAAGAACCTGGTTTATGGCTGGAGGAGTTTCATTTTTGTTGTGGTAAAATCTCTGTACCAATCAGAGCCAGACGGATGCAGGGCTTTTCCATTACATTAGAAAGATAATATGATAAACACACTACACCTTGTAAGCTATCACACCCCCCCTGACATGACTGGGACTCAGGTCAGTAATGGATAAAAGTTCTTTCCCCACATGTACAGAAATTCCTTTCCAGGGGTGCAGGAGGTAAATGTCAACAGGCCGCTTCGTTAATGAGGTGGATGTGAGTCTAATTATAAAGCTCCGAATCCCAGGATGCATCGATGCCCCAAGCACCTTATTTTCCAAAGCATGCTGCAGAATATTTCTGGAGGTGCACAGAGAGCTCTGGGGACTGCAGATGGATTAACCAGGATGGGTTTGACCTCTAGGTCAATTTTGCTGTGTTTAATACTCAAAGCAAGGATGGTTTAGTTCCATGTCCCTTTTTATCCAACCCTCCAAATTCAATGGGGATAGCAAGAGTCTACAGGTCTGGACTCTGCCTTTTTTAAAAAAACATTTCAATAGTGTCGTGACGATTTAATCCCACACAACATGTAGGCTAGAGACCCTTCTAGGCTACTCTAGGGGCTACTCACAGACATAAGGTTCTGCAGGATCGGGACCTTAGCTGGACCAAACTGAATACTTTAAGGTTCACATGTCACTACCTAAGACAAAGTGTCCTTAGAACAAGGATTGGCTACATTGGCTATATTTGATTGGCTAACTTGGGAATTGTTACTTGTCATTCTACTGCGCTGTCACTGGACTGACCCTTCAAAATGCAATGAGAAATGGTGAGCTTGAGACTGGTTCCCAGCTCCTATTTCTAGGACCATGTGTGGTGTAAAATGTATTTAGAAGTTCTTGCTGACTTCAGTCTGCAGCCATCTGCTGCAGGTGTGAATATCTTCTTGGCTGGATTTGATAGTACCAGCAAAGCAGCCTGAAGCTGAGTAAGTCGACTTTAACCAGCTGCATCTCAGGAGAGTCGGAAAGACTTGCTAGAGAGAGCAAAACCACTTACATACAGGGGTTGGATCCTGCATTCCTTTTCCCAGAGCATTTAAACCTCTTTCACTGAGAGTTTGGGGTGTGTAAGAAATGCAGGATTGGACTGGCTGTAGCATGACCCAGGCCACTCACAGGGCATTGTTCAACATCCAGTGGTGAAAGTCTCCCTAAATCGTAGTTTCGTTTATGGAATAATATAAATTATATCAGACTGAACATGTCTAGTACCTTTCCTCAGAGGAGCTCAAAGCATTTTACAAGTGTTAATTAATTACACCTCACAGCACTCTTGATTAGTAGTTATTATCCCAATTCACAGATTTGGAAACTGAGGCACAGAGAGGGTATGTGGCTAGAGAGGGAAATGGTGAAGAGCCAAGACGAGAACACATGGGTGTGTCTGCACAGAGCTTTTGTAAATTAACTGAAATCAGGTGAAACCACTAGTTCCGACTGAAAGTTAAAAGCAGCTGCTGAATACTAAAAAGACCACCAGCGGTGAAAAATTTGTGAGCAACTCAGAGGCTAAAATATATTCTCCTTAAACATTAGCTGAATATGAATAAGTTAGGACAATGAATAGTAATTGTGATCTGCTCACAGGGGATTTGCAAACCAGAAAGTTTGAAATTTGATGAATAGTTCATCCAGTTCCAATTACAAACCTGGAACGCAGGCCAAGTTTGTGACCTTCTGAGGTTTGCTAATTTAGGAGGAATTTCTGGGGACCCTGGAACAGACTACAATTTCCAGTGGACATCTTGAAAATGACAGAGATTTTACATGGGTTTGACCTGGAACCAGACAAAACTTGGCTGATTTGGCTGAATTTCATTTTGATTCTTGGCCTTTGTTCAAAACTGAAATTCAGAGTATCTCAGAGATAGAAACTGAATGGTATTGCACAAACTCCTGTGAATCAAAATTTGGTGTTTCACCTGGTTCCTGTCCTGAATTCTGGCTTCCTGCTGTGTTTGACTAAACAACATGGAATGAGATCATATACAATTCTGTAAGGCACATCAATTGCTGACCTAGTTTGCACACAGGGGCCCTTCAGAATGCAATATAAATATTACATACAGATTACAGTGCATTAATTAAATAGCATTTGTACAGAGTTATGTAAGTGATAAGCATTATTATTATATAAATGACTATTTGGGATTCTAAAATGCTAGCAGTATCGTAGGGCTGAATTTGTCCCAGCTTTCACACAGAGTAGGTAGAAGTCACAGCACTTTACCGTAATTCTCTGCTTTGAAAACTGCAGCCTGCTGCTGTGATGCCCTCATTCTGCCTAACAACAGCACATTTTTGTATTAATATTAACAGATAATGAGTCATCATAAAATATCCAGGCTTGTCTTATGAAGAATAATAGCATTGCATATACAGACCTGTTACATGAGATTAAGTATTCTAAAGAATCCAGTTAATTAAGACTTCAGTGCTTTCCATGGGTGAAAGCTGATATTTCTGTAGTCCCCTTCCAGCAAGAGAATTGAACAGATTGCATTAAAAAACATCAAACAAATTACAGACTACCTGTTTTTTCTGGTTACAGATAAAAAAATGAGGAAGGTGCAAAGGGTAAATTGGGCTCCCAACTCCTTAAGAACAAGTTCTTGATAGTCTTTGACTTTCTCTTTTAGGAGATATTTTGCACTTGGGCAACCAGGGCACAGAGAGAACATAGACCAGAACAAATGTACTGTGCCAGCAACGTGCTGTTTGGCTCCAGTCCTGCAAGGAGCAGAGCCCTCAGGCTGTGCTGAACAGAACAGCATGGCTCATGTGCTTAAAGTTAAACCTATGCTTAAATGCTTTGCTGGATCGTGGCCAGCTGTCCAGCACCTTGCATGCTGAAACCCTTATTGACCAAGGACATCTACCAGTAGCTTGTGGTCTTAAACTAAAGAACAAGCGAGCTTAAATTAGAAGCGTTTAAAAAAACAACCAGAGAATCATCTTCTTCTAAGAGTAATAACACTTTCAGAGTCCCCCGGAAAGGTCATTGAGAAACCATCGGGAAGTCATCTCCACTGCATGACAAATCAGTTCCTAACACTCAGGTAGAGATCTAAGTCAGTTCTACACCAGAAGCTTTTGTCAGTGCAGCACTATCAGTGATTTGTGGTGACATTTTGATACCAGCAATAGCCCTAGTATAAACACAGTTATACCAGCATAAAATTGCTTTTGCTGGTATAGATTATTTTGCTCAGGGCACCGGTATAAATTATGCCAGCAAAAGCAGTAGGTTAGACACAGTTATACCAGTGTAAAAACATAAGGATAGCCATACTGGGTCAGACCAATGGTCCATGTGGCCCACTATCCTGTCTTCTGACAGTGGCTGTGCCCAGATACTTCAGAGGGAATGAACAGAACAGGGCAATTTACTGAGTGACCCACCCCCTGTCATCCAGTCCCAGCTTCTGGCACTCAGACGTTTAGGGACACCCAGAGCATGGGGTTGTGTCATTGACTGTCTTGGCTAATTGACATTGATGGACCTGTCCTCCATGAACTTATCTCATTCTTATTTGAACCAGTTATACTTTTGGCCTTCACAACATCCCCTGGCAACAAGTTCCACAGGTTGTCTGTGCATTGTGTGAAGAAGTATTTCCCTGTTTGTTTTAAAGCTACTGCCTATTAATTTCATTGGGTGACGCCTGGTTCTTATATTATGTGAAGGGGTAAATAACACTTCCCTATTCACTTTCTCCACACCATTCAGAATTTTATAGACCTCTATCATATCCCCCTTTAGTTGTCTCTTTTCTAAACCGAACAGTCCCAGTTTTTTTAATCTCTCCTCATATGAAAGCTGTTCCATCCACCCAATCATTTTTGTTGCCCTTCTCTGTACTTTTTCCAATTCTAATATATCTTTTTTGGTAGGGGGTGACCAGAAGTGCATGCGGTATTCAAGGTGTGCATTTGAATGATGTCAGTATGATATTAGCATTAGAGGAAAGCGGTGAATATCATCTCTCTCCTGATAGAAACAAAGAAAAGGAAAGCAAACAAGTATCTTAATCCTCAGTAAATACTTAAGGTAAATATAGAGGGCCACATTTTTGCCCTCGGTTATAACTGTCATGGGTTTGCCCAGTTGTAACAGAGGGCAGAAATTGTAGTGTAGTGTGTGTTTAGCATGGGGTGCCTGTTTCATAAAGGCCTGTGATGGGACACTAGATAGGGTGGGATCTGAGTTATTACAGATAATTCTTTCCTGGGTGTCTGGCTGGTGAGCCTTGCCCACATGCTCAGGGTTTAGTTGATCGCCATATTTGGGGTCGGGAAGGAATTTTCCTCCAGGGCAGATTGGCAGAGGCCCTGGGGGGTTTTCACCTTCCCCTGCAACATGGGGCACAGGTCACTTGCTGGAGGATTCTCTGCACCTTGAAGTCTTTAAACCACAAGTTGAGGACTTCAGTAGCTCAGACATAGGTCAGGGGTTTGTTACAGGAGTGGGTGGGTGAGATTCTGTGGCCTGTGTTGTGCAGGAGGTCAGACTAGAAGATCATAATGGTCCCTTCTGATCATAATGGTCCCCGTAAAGTCTGTGAGTCAAAGAAAGGACTAGTCTTGCAGTGAAGGTACTAGACTGGCCTCCCAGAAACGTGGGTTCAAGTCCCAGCCCTATCACAGGTGCCTAGTGTGATCTTACAGAAGTCTCTGTTTGCCTCAGTTCTCCCTTATTAAATGGTCGTGATGATGATACGTCCTTTGTCTAGCTTGCCTATTTAGGATGTAAGCTCTATGGAGGGTAGGGATTGTCTCTTACAATGATTTTGTTTAGCATCCAGCACAATGCTCAGACCTCTACATGCTACAATAATTAATAAGAAGGAAGGTGTTTGAGGACTTGTTCCTCTCCATTCACCTTAGTCAGAGTAATCATTACGGAGGAAAGACCCTTTTGATTTAATAAGATACTTATCTAAAAGACAATAATTATCAATTAATTGTGAAGATTTAATTAATGTTTAATAACTAAATGAGATATATATCTCTTACATGGCAGTTAAGCCTCTATAAATATATTTTAATTATGATGTAGTATTTATTTAACATACAATCTTGTCTTCTTAAATCTAAATTAAATGCATATTTGAAGCATTTAAAGTGTTATGAAAATTTCACTCACTCACGCACACACACATGCACTCATTACATGTCATGTTTGCACACATATGCACTCTCAATTACATGCAAAAATTACATATGCACATGCCCCAGAGACCATACGAAGAGGTGTGCATACATCATGTCTACACATACACATACATAGGTAGTCACCTCATGCATGGAAAACCCACCACTAAGCACAAATCATATATTCACACATAGACATAAATAACAGCCCACACATATATGTGCATATATGCAAAAACACACATGCATACCGTATATATGCAGCACATACATGCACATCCAAACACTAACATGCTCATTATTAGAAGCAACAATTTCCATATAGAAGATTTAAAGAATATTATGTTGTGAACGAGCTTTAAGAAAAGGACAAATAAACAGCTAAAGAGAAATTTCAGTGGGATCTCTATTGTTTGTGTTTAACCAATTTTCTATGGATTCCTTTAGGGCATTTAAACTTTAGAAAATCGTGTTAATGCTCATATTCTTCTTCGCATCTGCCAAGCCACTCAATATGCTGCTTAGTCTGAATGTGAAAGGGTCTAGAATTCAAGGATGATCAGAAATAAATTATATTTTGGAAAACATATTTACGAGATAAAAGTGTAAAAATAAGAGCAGCTAAGCTGCTGAGTCATTCCCACTGTTCTCGAGAAGCATCTCTACCAACACATCTTTCCTCCAAAACACACTCAAGTTTTAGGTGAGCCGTACAAATCTGAAGCTTTTCAAGAGATGTTTAAGTAGATACGCCAATCTGAAATGCTTATTTAAAAACAATGATTGTGCTATATCAGTCTCATAACAGAAATATGCAATACTGCTGCTAGTGATGTGTGACCATTAACAAGGTTTGAAGATCCAGGAATTTGCTGGGTAGAACAGTCTGGGTACATGCCAAGCCACAGAGGACCTAGTTATGGGTCCCTGGTTCTAGATTCAGTTTTGCCCCTGTACACGGTACCCTCAAAAGTAGATGGCTATGGCCCCCTAAGTCGTTGTTCATCAATTGAGTACAGTTGGTGCAGTAGCATTTTGCCCACATTCCCTCTAACCTGGCCCCTCATGCCAGGGATTGCAGAGTTAAGTGAGATAGGAGCTGCCCGGGAGATTCAGCTGCTTTCAAGATCCTTTGGACCAGAAGAGAAGTGCAAAAGGGCCGGCTTGCCGTTGAGAGGCTGGCCCCAAAGTCTGGGGGTATTTTAAGAACATTATCCAAAATATCCCAACTTCTTGGTTTTGTAAAGTTGGGTTGGAAAGCACATGGCAATATGCATCCCTATTGAGACCTTCCAGTGTTTACTGCTTCTGGTGTGACTAGCAAAACCACCAGAAAAGATTTTCTTAAGGTATTTTAATAGTCATGTAATTGCTGCTGCATGGTGGCTCTCTGTCAAACATCAGGGCTTCGGGTCCCTCATTTTGGTAAATGGCTCCAGGCTCCCCAGGCTCCAGGAAAGCAGCAGAATTTGCTAGCTACTGGCCGGCAGGCTTAGCCTATCCATTTACATCAAGCTGACTGTGTGGTTGTGTATTTACAATATGGATTTTTCTGCTCAGCAAGCTCAACTAAATGAGAAGCACCTGGTGCTCTTCCTCATGTTACCCTGCAACCCTTCCTCATAACTGTGGGCTTTTGTAGCTTTCCAGCCAACCGGTAAGATATTAATGGACTCAGTTTACTCATACAGTAATGAGTCTAGCAGCCAGGTTACTTTGTCCTTCCCAGGAGGAGTCTAGTATGAACGAAACTGGAAAGTGAGTTAATACTCTGCAGTGTATACAGAGAAAAGCTACCGCAGGCAAACAAATGAAGTGGCATACATTTTGGATGCAACAGTTTTAACGGACACAGGAGCCCAGCATGTCATTTCTGTGTGATGTTTAGTGATTCATTTTGTAGTAAGACTAAATGTCCCAGTCTGGGTGATAGAATCTATCCCTAACATCATTCTTTGACTATGAACTATTACCATTGGGACACTTACCAAATACCATTTTCATTTATATCCATAAATCTTATTGTGGTACTAAGTTTCATGAAAGATGGAAGCATCCAGTGTCTTAAGAGGATAAATATTAATAATGATGGTTTTAATGTAGGGAAAAGAAACTAGCCAAGTATTCATGAAAACATGCGTGACTGAGACATTACCAAAAAAACCCCAAATATATTCTGGCTAAATTTACCCGTTATAATTTAATCTTTATTTTCTTTTCATCCTTAACAGGATTCCATTGGTGAACCTGTAAAAAAAAAAAGGGTTACCTATACCTACCATTTCTGTTTACCAGTAGGAGACTCAAACAGCAGCACTCTATGTGCCAAATATATTTTTATAAAAATGAACACACCTGTAGGAAACTGCATTTTCAAAGCGCGCATTTATGGGAGAAGAGAAAAAAATGTGCAAGCAAAGAAGCCTATGAAGAAAGAGGAACTTAAGACGAAATAAAGAAAAGGACTGAACATCTGGAGTTTGGGATATGGACTGTGATTCTGAACCTGTGCCAATAATACCATTATGTGCCATGTACTGATCTGAAAGACTTCACAAGAAGCTGAAGCTAAGTGAATTACACATAGAAATATTAGAGAAAATCGGGGTGGGGAATCTCTTCTGATAGAGTCAGTATTTCTGGTTAATATACATATATACATATAGATATAAATATATATAGATACAAACACACACACACAAACACAAACACTTTTTGTACTGTAGCAATTTTTGAAAATCTTAAATATTCATTTTTAAAAAATTGTGTCATGGGTTACAAATCTGATTTCTTTAACATTCTTAGTGTGAACTAAATAAACTGATGTTTTCTACTTTGGCAGCTTGCCTTTAAAACATATATATATATACACACACACACACACACACATTATATATATATATATTTGAAATAAATTTCCACTAGGGAACAAATTATTTGCCAGGCCCAATAAACCATTGCTCATAGAGGATTCCCTGAGAAGGTACTGAAACTCTGTTAAAGTGACAGTTCTCCTATCCGTTGTAGAGTTGCCAGAGTGCTAGCAAGACCCAGAAGGGATTACGTTAGACCTAAAGAAGAAACATATGGCAATGGTCATTTATATAATCAGTTGGTTCTGACAGTTCTCAAAAGAAAGAGAATGGTTAACAGTATTTGGGGCTGTTTTGAAACAAAAGCAGAACTGAGGTGTGTTTTGAATACAGTTAAAATATAGATGCCTCTGGGTCAAATTCACAAAGTACATTCCAGTTATTGTGAAATTTAAAAAAAATCCCCAAATTTAAACCACACAGGCAAGTAATCTGTAGAAGAGCCCATGAGCACGGCCCTTCAGATACTTTCAGATCTTAGCCCAGGATTCAAGTAACAGCACTGCTGTGAAATAGCAAGGAGCTAGAAGAGCATTCTGTGTTTGGAGGGTAAATTTAAAACCAGACTTCATTCCAAATGGCCCCGGCTGATTCTATTGAAGTGGCGTGGCTTCTGCTCCATGTAAACCATTGTGCCCTGGCCAAGATTATCAAAAATTACCCCATCCTATTTTCTTTGTGGTAAAATCAACAAATTCCCCCCTTCCATTCCTCAACCCCAGTCACTAGACATTGCATCTGTAAAGTCACCAAAGTGATCCGCTCTCCATAGCACTTTCTAGTTTATGGTAAAACATATGAGGCTGAGAAGATACACTGGACTGGACTGCTGCAGAGTACTTCCCAAAACAGGCGGGCAAATATTCAGGCTGATTTTTAAATACATTCACTGTGGCTGTGGCTCTGGGCATGCCTCTTCGGTGTTTGCTTCCTGTGAGCTTGCGACTGATGGTGTTTTGTTGCCATAAAGTGAATTTCTAAGTCAGACATGAGTGCTCTTGGAGACTGAATTTCAGATTTCTGTGTGTGATTATTCATGCCAGAAAAGCCTGCCCTCTCATCCTATCAGAGAAGAAAAACAATTCTGTGTGACTCCTTCAGCCAATAACAACTAACCAACATTGGACCTGATCTAAAGCCCATTGAAGTCAGTGGTGTCCTTCTATTGACTTCCTTGGGCTTAGATTATGTCTGTAGCATGAATAGCAAATGCTGATAAAGAACTACACAGCCAGTAAAAAAGACCTCAAATTATTTTGTATAATGAATAAAACTGAATGAATGTATCAGTCTGCTCACAGAGATTCCGCCAGCAGAAAAGGTGAAGGCAAATTTCTTCCGATAAATTATGCTTTTGTTTAATCAGCTCCAGTCTCTTACTTTCTAATAATGTATCACATGATCCTTTCAGTGTCCATTCTCGGGATATTCTTTTTTGCTAAGGGTAATAAACTATTTTGAACATGTTGACCTATGCACTAAAATTTGCTGTTTGAACCTTTGCAGTAGGATTGGGGTTTTGATAATTGGCAGTAGTGCAGCGGGCGGGGACATGCTGGATAGCTAGATCAAACCCAAAGTTAAGTTTGGCTGTCATCTTTAAATACGAGGTGTGGGAACAGCTCCACCCCACTTACAGCCGCTGATATCTATCCAGGGACTGCTTCTACAGATTGACAGGTGTCCCGGTGTGTGCACACCTTGACAAATAACTGGCGACTCTTCAAGATAGACTTTAGAAAACAGTTTTCAGAGGCTCCTCCTATCCTTAAAATCTGCCCCCCTCCCATGCCTGAAAGAGGGCATCCCCCATTTCACAAATTGCTTCTCAAATTCCCAAGGCTTGTAGCTAATTTTTTTAGATAGTGGCATCTGAATCATTTTAGCTGAAGCATCCACCACAAATAGTTAATATGACCTGACATGTCTAAAATACCAAACTCTGCTCTAGTGATTCTGATGTAAACCTGGAGTAACCAATGAAATAAAGGTCAGTGGAGTTACTCTACATCAAGGTAACTGAGAGCAGCTTTTTTAACCCAAAGCCCCAAAGTCCCCTTTCTAAACTGCTCTCTCAACATTGGGATTATCCAGAGCTACATCTATATTTATACATTAGGTACTAGACTCAATTTCTGTATTACGTTCAACATTTAATTATTTTAGAAGAGAGTGAAAACACTCCTCATTAGATCTAGGCGATGGTGCACATTGCACCTGTGAAACATTATAACTCATGCAATCGCTTGTCTTTCTATATTACTTTCTATCCATTTTTAATGCACCCTGTGTTTTTCTAATCTGCTGCTGAGCTCTGGGAGGAAATCTTCCTTGCCCTGCTCCACCAGAACATTTATGGACCTGACTCAAAGCCCTTTGAAGACATTGGAAAGACTCCCAGTGACTCTGATGGACTTTGATTCGTGCCCTACATTCTTTTTCTCAGAAGACCCAGCCACTCTAGAGCCACTCTGGTGATATCTATGAAAAGTATAATAGAATTTTGTCAATGTGCATGATGTTATATTTTTCCATGTTAAATTTTATCTGCCATTGTGCTGCTCAACATTTAATTGTCTACATCCAGCTTAAGTTTCTCACTGTCCTTCACAGGTTTTATAAAACAATTAATCAGCAAACTTCATCAACTCGGCATCCATTTTCCCTATGAATATTAACCCCCAAAGTAACCTATTACTAACCTCTCTCCACTGTGTGCTGCAGCTATACATTAGCATTATGTTTCATAGAGCACCTAATCAGTTTTTATTCCATGACAAAAAACTTTTCTCCTGATACTTTGGTCATTTATTGCCTGAGGGCCAAATTCTGATCCTCTTAAGTTGAATAAACACCACTTGACTCCAATGAGACTACTCACAGTCAGGCACTGTTCAGTATGAGTTAGGGGATCAGAAGTTTTCCCCTTAATAATATTTTACGGGTGACTTCAGCAAAATCTTTCAGAAAATACAAGTAAATTGTGCTCCTGTGTGACATTATCTGCTAACTATTTCAAACAACTCCAAGGCTAGACAGACATGTTAGATTACATATACTTCCCCAAGTACTCTGCTTTTGTGATTAGTTAGACTCTTCTATTGTAGCAGGGTGAAGTTTGCTGATCTGTAATTCCAGGATCTCCCAGGGCTACTTTTTAAAGAACTTCACCCCTGAGCACCACTGAAGTCCCATGTATAGCCAATTAAGCAGGATTTAAGTGGTACACAGTCCTTGTTTCCTGTTCTCTATACAGGGGAGAATTTCACATCAAAGGACACATCAAATTCAACAAATTTCCCTTGGAAATATAATGTACGTGTATTCAGGGCTTTGCGTCCACCTCTCCAAAACATTACTGCCACCGGGGCAGATCCTGTCTGACCTTTCTCCAGTCACCAGTGGAGTGTTACCCATGGCCACATAACAGCCTGACGTCTACCTCCTACTAGGGTACGTCTACACTACCCGCCGGATCGGCGGGTAGCGATCGATCTATCAGGGATCGATTTATCGCGTGTAGTGTAGACGCGATAAATCGATCTCCGATCGCTCTCCCGTCGACTGCTGAACTCCAGCTCGGTGAGAGGTGCAAAGTAAGTAATTTTAATTCGATCTAAGATACATCGACTTCAGCTACGCTATTCTCGTAGCTGAAGTTGCGTATCTTAGATCGATCCCCCCCCCCCCAGTGTAGACCAGCCCCTACATTCAAATTCACTGAGGTGCTATGCTCATCCAGTGTGACATCCCAGACATAATGATGCAAGCACTACATTCACGGAGGAGAGGCTGTGAACACACTAGATTGCTTTAGTAGTGCAGAAAGCTTAATTAATAAGCATAACTGACTACCCTGTTTTGATTAATAATTCTACTAATCAGCATTATTATTTCTATATATATATACGGGCCTCATTCTCCTCTAGCTCACACTGGTGTAAATCAGGAGTGACTCCATTGGTGTCAGTGGAGTTACACCAGTAAAGCACCTTTAAGTGAGATGAGACTGAGACCCCCCAGCATCCACGCCTCAGAGTCCTACCCGAGTCTGTCAGCATATCACAACTTCCATACAACGAGGGTTAAGCAGTCCTTAGCACCACCTAGTGCACTCAACAGACTGTAGAGGCACTGATCACAATTAGCGATATACCTAATAAGCAACTCTTTTTTTTAAGCAAGCAGTTAAACCAAAACTTGCACGATTAATGTGATTTTGGGGTGATTACTTTGGTGCAATCTGTTGATTCAGTATATGGGGGCTTTTGTATTTTACCAGTGTAAACAGTGCAGCCCTCAAAAACTATCAAAACTCGCCAGCACAGAGTATATGAATTTTCCTTCTTTGTTTTACTTATATAGCGTTGACCCTCTTTCAACTATGAAGACTGTGTTTTGTACCTTTACCCATTGATCTTCTATTTATTTGTATCTGTTGGCTGCACTGAGTAGTACTTGTGGGTATTCCAATGTAATCCTAATGGCAGTTTGACATCATAAAATATATTTCAAATCCCTTATTCCAAAATGTTTGAAGCATTGTTATGTATTTTTACATCTATGGCGTTAGTCTGAACTAGACTGCAGGAATAGACTATAGTAGGGAATGGAGTGAACTTTGTATCCCATGTGGGGTAAGCAGGAGGGGCCCAAACTCCCATGGGATAAGCATCCACTAGAGAGAATACCTCGGACCTCAGGAGACTCAAGTACGATTTCAGAAGCCTTCCATACAGTCTGCAAAGGGACAGATTTGGTCACTGTGAGACCAGACAGTGGCAAAACAGAAAATAAAACAACATGCACAAACTTCCCTTATTTGTAAGGACCAACAGCACTTGCACTTTATCAAAAAAATATTCACATCCCTATGCATGCTAAACAAACCAATAAAGGGACCAGCCAGCAGACCCACTGGCAGGAGACATAGAATTCAAAACTGCAAATACAATGGTTCACCGTGCAGAATTCTAATGTCCTGGCCTTTTATATGTTCAACTAAAAAACAACAAATTAGGTTTAATTCATTCCTTGTATCTAATGGAAGCCAAAAAAAAAAAAAAAGTAGAATTATATGGCTGTGTGAAATAGATGCTTACCAATTCTTTTTCTGTTACTTTAGAGAGAACAGGTTCCCCCACACTCTGTATCTGATGATAGGAGTCAGCAGGTACATTCTTCTGTTTAGATTTACGTTATGCCTTCAGCCAGATTTCTCCATGGGAATCTTACAACAGCAGCATGCCATCATCTTTCAATGCATCCCCTTTCTGGTGAGCACGTAGGCCACATCCAGGGCTGGTGGTAAATGGCATAGTTCCATTGACTTCAGCTGTCACTAGCGGAACATCTGGCCCCAAATCCTTTAGCGATGAAGAGCCAAATGCTTATGCTATAGAATTACTTTCCTCATGCCTGTAGTTCCACTGAGTTCAATGGGACTTACTCCTGTGAGAAAACATCGGGTGGATGTTTATAGGATCAGGCCTAAGTAAGTATTTTGTATTGCAATCAGAACCAAATCCCTTTTCCATAGGGTGGTGTGATATCCTGTACATCAAAATAGAGCACGAAGATCCTGGACATTTTAGTTTTATTTACATTTACTTGGGGCAATAGCTTTTTCCACTCACGGGCAACCAATGTCAGAGCAAGTCTCCTGTAAATATGCCTTATATTTCAAGGGAGATATGCTTTGCATCAATGCCACGCTATGGAATATGGGGTATATATTTATTGTGAATAGACTTATAGACACTAAATGTCAATAAGCAACCATATATAATACTAAGACTAGAGTTCCATCAAAGGGTTCTGCTGACACTCAAAACAGAAAGGATGGGCTGCTTTTCAGCAGAACTCCATGACAGAGTTCTGTTGCTGCATATGTGGGATATATAATATATATATGCAAACTTTAGAATGTTTCTTTCTGGAATTGTTTTCTGTTTACGTTCCTGGGCCTGATTCTGCTAGGTTCTAAGCACTTACTAGACCCAGTTCGGAAAACTCCTTTTTCAAGTGAATAGAGCTGATTTCAGTGGGATTGGAGAGAGCTCAGCACCTGGTGGGAGCAGGGCCCATGTTTCCAGAAAGTCATAACAAAGTACTACCAATGTGATGTCACAACAGAATGTATAGATGGACAAGAGGTTTAGAGAGGCAGCACTGCCTAGCTCAATGAGCACAGGGTTGGGAGTCAAAAACTCCTGTCCTAATCTCAGCTCTGCCAGAGACTTACTGAGGGATTTGGGACAATTCAGTTAAACTCTCTCTCTGCCTCTTTTCCTTCACCTGTAATATGGGGGATAACAACGCTTCCCAAATCTACCTGGCAGGGGTGTTGTGAGCATTAATTATCTGCTGTCTGTATTCTGTTTTGAACATGTTCAGCACAATGTAAGTGCTAAGTATTATTATGTCCAATCAGTAGCACTGCACTAGGGAATGCCATGTTGTCTGCTGGTCTGCAGGCATTCTCAGAGACCATGGCAACATTACAGATAAGACACCCATGGATTGCAGTGATATCCAGATATGTGTACAACACAAGATACAGGTTGTAAGCCAGAAGTATGTGTATTTCATTACATCATATACCCTGAGTGTGTCATATCCTTAAAAATATACATTTGATTTTTCATCTCAGTGCATTGCAGATAATGCAGTTCAAACAAAGAACTGTGGTGTTTGTCATGCCAGACAATTTCAGTTCACCTCTTTCTGTTTCCATTCAGTTCATTTTATTTGACAAAGAATAAACAAATGCACTACAACAATTAAGTTGCTATAGGATTCCAAAATTTGCAGCAATCTACTCTCTCCCTAGTGCATGTGACTCTCTCTCAGTAAAGGTAAGAGGTCGGAGTCAGAGGGTTACATACACCAGGAAGCTGCCAGTCCTTTTGCCCTGAAGCTAAACCTGCAACATGAACTTACTCTAAGGTTCAGAACAGTTTGGTTCATTTTTTGTACCAAATCCGTATCTAGGCCTTTTCCTGCCAATTGTAACAGATGTGAGCTGGGACTAGTTGCATCAGGAGACGTTTGAAGGACCAGAGCCCTCTTTTTTACTTGCTCGGAAAAGCTCCCATGGACTTCAGTGGGGATTTTCCCCCAGTAAGGACTGAGCAAAAATTTAGGAAGAACTTCAGGACTTGGAGCCTGTTCTAAAGTTCTCTGAAGTCAATGGGAGTCTTTAGATCAGGATTTTTGATCAGGCCCAAGGCCCTCTTATCTGCTGGTGTTATCTGGAAATAGAAGGCAACTCATGCTTGTACTTCCAGCTTTATTTCCATGCCAGACAGAGTCAGACAAGCATCCAGTCTTTTGGCTGCTTATCCAGAACATTGCCAATCACTAGTGGGAGAACAATTAATTCCTTAATTTATTGCAAACTGAATATTTTCAAAAGGTAGCAACGGGTGTTAGCACCACTTGGAAAGATGTGCATCTTTCAGCAATGGCGAGATTTTGGGTAAATGCTGATGTGGTTTTATTGTCCTCCAGCCAAAGTGAAAAATAATTGTCTTCATTGAGCAGCATCTTTACAAATATCCAGATATCTCCTTGTACCTTAAAATATGGCCATTTCTCCCACCACATCTGCCCAGTTGGCAAAATGGCTCAAACAGTCTGAAATATTATTTTAAAGATTTGTTTCAGTTTACTTCTTTTCCACTGGCAGTTTGTTCTGAAGGAGTGCAATGGAGCTAAAAGATTAGTCAAACAGTAAATATTCTACACATTATATATATAATTCACCCATGCCCTTCATATATAATGCAGTTGGAAAATTCATTCAACCAGATATGAAATATGTAAGAGATTTGCAAACCAGTAAGAAATCCCTCCCCATTTTAAAAGCCCAACTGGGGTCCAGTTTATACTGCAGAAGTCACATGATGCTTCCCGCACACTCTTTCTTATTTGCAACATTTGTAGACACATACTTAATATGTGTGGAAAAAATATATCTTGCACAAAACATACACTAAGGGCACAGTTTTCTGATCAAGATGATTTTAGGTTCCGAGGGATTTATTTTTTATTTTTATTTATTAATTATTAGTAGTATTATTATTGCTTTATTAGCACATGTACAACAAAGTTTACAGTTTATCTTCATTTTTGCCAAAAAAAAGTCTAATGTAAGGAATCTTTTACTTGGTAACCACAATTTTACATATGGAATACCTCGTGTTATTTTTCTGCCAAAATTATATACCATATGTGGATATACACCCACCCAACTACACACACTTACACACACACATTATCTACATGCACACACACACACATAAACTCACATACATGTACGTAGTGTATCAGTCTTAACGGCTTTAAACCGTTGTGTCAGTTTAATGTTGTACTATCCTTTTCTAAGCATATCATGGCCATATTACTAATAATAAATGACAATGGGTTTTTGGAGGGAGTCGAATGGCTGTGATTCCATACAGGTGAACTATTTTATCCAAGAGTGTTTTTTAATTTGTTTCTGTATTTCAAAGCTATGTACTTGGAAAGCACTGTATATGCGACCCTATTACAATTTCCCTGTGTATATTTAGTACTCTGATGTTGCTATTAAAAAAACAAGATGAGAAAAAAAAAACAATTTTGACTTTAGGTTCCTATGATCACAATTCTTTAAATATTCACAAAAAAACTCTTCAAAGATGTTGCAGATAATTTGAGAGCCTACAGAAATGAATGATGAAGGAGCTGCTATCGTTTGCCTTATTGTACTTGTGGAAATTTTATTCCCACAATCAAAAGTTAATATATGAGAAAAGTAGCAAACCATTTTTCCCCATTATTCTCAATGTGCTTTGCATCCCTTAATGTTCTCCTGTATGTTTCAAAATGTCAGTCATTTAGCCGGGGGGTAGGGGAATGAACACAGATCCAGGGGAGAAACATAGAGAGCACTCAATGCACCCACTGAAATTACAGAGGTTAGACAGGCCCAGAGCCCACTGTTAAATCCTTGGATTCTTATCTGATTCTGGATTGCCCAGAAAAGAGCCCCTGAATCTGTGGTGCTTTGCCCGCAGATGCAATATCTGTAATTTGAATGGAAGAAAACACCTGTCAGTCTCTGCAGTTTCGCCAATGGCTGTGAGCAGCTGGAAGTTCTCTCTGGCTAAATATCAAGGGGCTGGAGCATCTTCCTAGCAGCAGGCATTCTGAGTTCTCTGTATACGCTGGATCTCAGTGACAGTCTGTTTCTGGGAGCTTATGCTGCACAATTTTATTTTTTCAGCAACAGGACCCAGCCCATCATGAGTGCTGCCAACAAGCTGAGGCATAAAATTCCTATTAACTTGGGTTTTTTTTAACTCTAAACTAGAGATTGGCTGGACACCACCCTGCATCCTCAGACCGCCAAGCTTTGGGAAATGTGCTCCAGGGTCTAGTTCTACAGTGGGTCGCTGTTTGCCATCTGCATCCAGCTCCTGTGACATCTTGTATGGTATTACTTAATAATAGGCTACGGTTGTTAACTATGTGCATCCAGCTCAGTCCCATTCCTGCTAGGCACTTTATCACATCACCACTGGGTGGTAATATCAGCCCCAGGGCTCAATAGGACACTCAGCTTCTCTCTGGCCACCACGAGTGGACATGAGGCATATGGGCAGGGTGCTGTGGCTGGAATTTGACCAGCCTCTCCCCAGGATGCCTCCTTCGTGTGGATCAGGACAGGCCTTGAGCCTGCCAACCTGTGAATCTGGCACTTCTCCGGTGAAACTCGCCCTTGCACCCAGGACAGCTACGATGGATGTCTGTAAGAGGCATGGCTGGCTGGCTTTGAGAGGCTGATGGATGGCACAATCTGCCTCTCCGGAACACACTGTCACACAGATGTACACAAGTGTCTGGGTGGGTGGCAATGACTTGGCTCAGCTCTGACTCGCGGCTCTCTCCACAGTCTGAGGTGTCAGCAACTTCCCACACAAAATGCCGGGCCCAGTGCTCCCAGCCTTACTGGTGTGCACTAGTACCTGGCCTGGGCAGGACGGTACCCCTCCGCATCAGTCTTCTTCTTAGCCTATGCGCAATGTGCCTCACGTGGCACATGACTAGAATTCATCACTGAACTTGGGCCACTGGTTGGATCATTAGCTTCCCTGGCCCAGGGTACTGATGGGGAGTGTGACATGAACACTAATCCATGCCCTCCTTGGCATCAGTAAGGGAGACAGAATCTGGCCCTTCAAATGGGGAGTGCAAAGGGGCCGGTCAGGATCAGGGCCTGTTCCTGATGGCTCTCGGCAGTGACACAGAGAGGCATGGCCACTGCCTTGAAGAGCTTGCAGGCTAAGGAGGAGATCGGGGATGTGGCACAAGCCCTGTGTAGCGGTGCCACCTGAGGCGTAGCCCGGGGAAGGAGTTGTCCTCTCCTTGTTCCTAGGGAATACTATTTTGCTGCTGGCCTACATCAAGTTACCACACTCCCTGCGCTGTGAAAATGCCAACTGATCCCTTCTGCCCCTCAAGCCAGCTTCATTTGGGCACCCGGGCTGAGGGGAGTCTTACGGAAGGATGTGGAGGAGGCCTTATTGAGAGTGGGCCTCCCTTCTGTAAGGGACAGCATGGGCGAAGGCTCTACGTGTTTATGAGAGGCAGATGGGTGGAGGAAGCTGGCACCATTGGCAGAGCAGAGGGGTTGGGGCAATGTAGTCAGAGACAAGAGCAGAGAGCAAGCAAGGGGAAGATGCTCAGACTTCAAGCTCCACATTCATTTTATAAGAACACAAGAACGGCCATACTGGGTCAGACCAAGGGTCCATCTAGCCCAGTCTCCTGTCTTCCGACAGTGGCCAGCGCCAAGTGCCCCAGAGGGAATGAAGAGAACAGGTAATAATCAAGTGATCCATCCCCTCTCGCCCATTTCATTCTGTATTTACAGTGTAGTTCTCATTCTCACCGGAACAGAAGCAAAAAAGAAAGAAAAGAAGAAAAGGGCAGTTCATCCTGTCATGGGTCATCCCTTCTCAAATATGGGGTAGTGCTGTGGGCCTGGATTGCCACAAGAGACTGACTGACAGGCTGGCTGAGAATTGTCAGTCAAAAAGTTTTCCTGCCAAAAAAATGTGGTTTCATTAAAGAAAAATTCCATGGGAAATTGTCATTTTTGAATATTTTTCCTATATTTCAGTGGGAAATGAAGTAAAAGAATTTGTTTTCATTCTGTTTCATGTCCAACTGAATTTTTTGTTTCATTTTGGTTTCATAAACTGAAAAATGTTGGCAATTTCAAAAGGAGTTGAAGGAAGTTAAGGGAAAAGGGGAAAAGGAAAATGGAAGGGAGAAAAAAACAAACCCTAGAAACAAGTTTTTCTATTGCAGCCAATGGTGAAAAAATGGGAGGAAACAAAAAATTGAAATTTAAAATATTTTTTATTTTAAGGAAACAAAAAAAAGAGAGAGAGAGAATTTCAATTTGAAACAAAATGAAACAAACATTCCATTTAGTTTCATTTAAAAATTTTCCTGCAAAAAAATTAAAATTTAAAATTTTGAATAAAATAATTTCTTTCAAAATTTTACATGGAGGAAAAAACATAAGTGTTTTGACCAGCTTTATTGACTTGCATCTATAGTGAGCACACACCCCATATTTGCATGTATACAAGGGCTCTCCTGTATGCTGTTTGGATAGCTGCTCACTACCACCACAGGCACAAGGATTTGTATGTCCAAACCTGCTTGCACACCTGACTACCATCAGCAAGCAAAAACATGGGACTAGTGAACACAGCAAGCTGCATACACACATTTTGTGCCTGCATTTGAAAAGCTAAAGGCATAAGCTCACATGATGCATCCTTTTTCTTTGTGACCGTCTTTCTCTCGGAAGCAACCCAAAGTGTGGAATGGGCAGTGCCAGACTTGGCAAAGGTAAGGCTGCAATTTCATTCTGTAGCAGAATTATTAATAGCCTCATCAATTACAACCGCGCACTGCATCCTGCAGCAGCCTGAGAACTGCAGTAATTTATGCATCTCCCCTCATGAATGGTTTCTTTCTGCTCACGCTGAATATCTGTAGTTTACACAATGCCATACAAATTGTCTTTTTTTGTTTTCCTAGCAGTTTTTACTTTCTTTCAGAGTTGTGCATTCCTCAGATGAATGACCGAGAAATAACCTCCTATTCAAAAGGGGGGAAAAGAGCCTCATTAATCCCCAAAAGGCATAATGACCTCAGACAGATTGATGAATGAGGCTCATCACTGTCGTCAACAAGCAGAAACAATAGGACCATTTTGGTCATTTTAACAAATTAAAACAAAAGCCAACAAAAAAGCCTGGACACAATTAAAATAAACTCATTTACTAACAAGCATGAGCTGAAGATGGTCTTTTTGCAGTGCACCTTAGGGAAACAGTCCAATTCTTATAGTCATGTCAGACCTCACAAAGGCTGGAATGTGCTGACATTTCCTGAAAGGGAGAGTTCTCAAATTGCTACAGTTAGAGGCAGAAAAGATCTATCAAGGCGTTTAGCCTTTCCCCACCTGGCTAATCCAGGACTGTCCTTACAAAATGCTCTCTTGCACCCTGCCTTCCCTGACACCCAGTGGGGCCAGTTATGGCTCTATGAAAGACACATGGAAATAATTCAACAGGACAAGTCCAGCTGTGGGAACTTAACCATCCAAGCCAGCAGCATAGGGAAGTGCTCACAGCACCCTGAATACAGAGGGTCATGGACAGGTTAAAGGAGATATTAAGGAGGACGATGTAAGGAGCAGTCCCATTAAATGCATGGGGGCGGGAGGGCAGGCTGACCCATCTGCTAAGAACTTTGGGTTCAAATAACTTCAGGGGTCAATAATGTTTGCAGAAAAACACACACACACCGTTCAACACAGATGGTTCAGTAAATTGATCAATGTTTTGACCATGCACAGCCTTTCCCAGCGAATTCCAAGTCCTGGTCCCTATTTTCTCCATGAAGCTGCAAGAGGACAGCATAACTAGGGAGTCGAAAGCTGTTCCATGCTAGTGCAGTCCAGGCTGCTCCTTATAAGTCCCTTTGCAATTACCATGGAGGAACTGTGTGTGCTCCCTTGGCCGCACATTAATGAAGCATGTTGCAGAATTAAATTAGCTCATTTAATGGCAAGAGATAGACCAGTTACAAAGTCAAAGCTAAGTGATAACATTTGAACTCGGGGATCTTGCGTACAAAAGTTGAGCGCTGCTGCTTGAGTCAAGGACACATCTCTGCTCTCGGCCTGTATTATTTCTACCCTCTGAATCTGAAATTAAAGCACCTCATAATGTGCTACTTAGTTACATGTGGTGTCATGAGATCTTGATGCTTGAGCAATGCACTTGTAGTGCCTCAGATGTCCCCTGTCAACATGACACTGAATTAAGTAAATCACAGCAAACAACATAGCTGTCCTGCCACTGGTGGGACAGCACTAAAAGCATCATTGGAATCCAAGCACGTTGACAGTATTCTCATGGGTTTCACCGGGGTTGTTTTTCAGCACATGTGCTGTTCAAACAAAGCTCCCACTGTTATGAATTAGCCCATGCAATCCATCAGGTCTCCTTCCCCTTGTATAACATGGGACTCCATCACTCCCTAGAGTCCTTTTGGGAGGTGTTAAAGTGCCTGAAACAGGGAAGTCATTTAAAATTTCATGGGACAGTTATCAAGTTAATTGAACATCATTAAAGATGTTTTAAATAAACAGCTATGCAATAAGATAAGCATCTATTCTATAACCGCTTATACATAAATAGTGGATATTTATTGCAAGTTGATGTATATTTTACTGTTAAAGTGATATTTATTATATGCAAATTGAGGATGAAATGGATAATAATAATTGAGATTTGTGGTTTTCGTTTCTTGTCTTTAGACTGAACCTATTTTGACTGTTTTGCAGCTACACTCTGACTGGCTCATGCAATCTTTGTTTGCCCGGATCATTAAAGCCACAGCACACCAAGGGTCACGGCAAGACACCCCTGCTCCATCACGTTCCTGCCTCCTATGATATAACTGCAGACCACATTTGGGTGACACCTGAGGAGACACTGATCATTTGAGCATCCAGATGCCAAATCAGAGTATGAGCATCCGAGGTGGTGCCAGGGACAGTTCAGTAACCCACTCTGGGTTTCTCCTGATCCTGTCCCATTGCCAAGATGCTGAGGGAATTCCTCTGAGCTCCATGTCTTCTTGGTTCATCATTATGTCTAGGTGAGGAACCTAATTCCCTTTTTAGTTGGAATGTCTGCAAACACAGCTACCTCTGTGGGATTAGAAAAGAGCTGCACAAAGCCAGTGTGCTTTGAGAGGACAAACTATCATACATGGAAACCCAGCATGTCTGGAGAGTGGAGCCCAGCCAGAAAGCAGAACTGCGTATGTGCAGAGAGCATATTTCCTAAACACATCCATGTGTAGAAGGTGTGTTGGATCCTGATTGTGCACTATCCTATTCAAAGACTCATCATCCTGGAAGGCAATTCTAAAGACAGTCAAACAACATCCCTAATCTATTGTGAAAACAAATGAATGCATCGTGAGAGTCTTGGCTTTATTGTTCTCAGGATGCACAGTAGCAAGTCAATTTCTATGGTTCAAATCACACGTTCGGATCAGTTGCTCTGAAGATTGTTACTGAACATGATCCTAGACCCTCCTTTTTGTCAGCTGTTTAATTTTTTTCCCTAGGAAGGCATCGCTTATAGCTCACATGAAAGATAAATGAGAACTGCTGCATCCAGCTTTGGTGTCTGAGGATGACCTAATTGAAGAATTAGAGCCTCTAAGAGCTTTTATGTCAGCCAAATATCTTACATATCTATGGCTGTCTCAGGCCAGTACACATACACAGTGGAACTGAAGAAACACTCAGGTCCCCCAAAAATTCAATTTTAAAATCAAAGGGACATAAGAACATGCTTTAGTGCTTTGGTGGAAGAGGGTTAAAGCCAGTACATAGCAGGTACCTGAGCCTGGGCCACTTCTGGTACTAATCCACTAATCAACCCAGGAATATGTGTGTTCATGCATTTCTACCCATCCTTGCACCAACAGAATATCCTCCCGGACACTGAAGCTTGTTTGCACAAGCAAAGCAGCACCGCACTGGAGCATGGCAGATCACACTGCAATTTGGATTTCACAAGCATGTTCCCAATGAAAATTTTCCTCTCGATTTGCCCAGGTTCACTCTCTACCCAAGCTGTGCCGTGATACTGGCGGCTTTCAAAGCGCAGCATGGCTTTGCCTGCCCTGATAAGGATGGCTCCTTGCAGCACCAGTAGTGGCTGTTTGGAGTGTGGTGTCAGTTTGCCCAAGGGCTGTGAATCAAATGGCCTGGTAACTTCTGGATAAAATCTTCTACTTTTTTTTTTTTTAAAGGCCACCTACAAGTGCTATTCGGATTGATTATCTTTTTTGCGTCTGTATTTGCCTCTCCACTTTCCTTGCTTCGTATCTGCCTTCTGCACACTGCAGCCTGTGGCAACATAGACTGAGTAACCAAACTAGAAAGCTCCTGTATGCTTCACTGCAAGAAGAGCTGTGCTAATGTCAGCCAATGATACAGATGCATTTGTTGACTTAACACTGCAATCCCACTAATTCCTTCCATCTGGTTTTTTCCCCTGCTCTGGGGGGTTCTCCCTCTGCGAAGTGACCCATTTGCCTGCTGTGTTGCAATCTATAAACTCGCCCACCATAAAGCACTGTGATAAATGCTGTAGTAGACTAGCAGCATGATTTAGCAGCATGGATGCAGTGAAGAGATGATATTTCAATAATTGCTGCACTCTGTTGGCCTGTGGCTGCGGCCAAGCTGCCCTCGCAGAGCAAAGCAGGAATCCACACTGTGATTCTGAGAGGCTCCAGTCATGTTAATTAGGTTGCATTCCTGCTTCATTAATGATGCAAAGATGTGTTGGAGGCAGACTACCTTGTTTTACTGAAGCTCTGCAGTATGATTGTTCCCATTATGCTCACAGCACCACAAACTCTTGGCAAAGCGAACCTTCCTGTGCACCATGCCATGTCATCAGACACTCTGCATGCTGAAAGCCTTTTTCCCTTTAATGTTACATGTCTAATAAATCATGTGCCAGATCTCAGCTGGTGGAAATCAGTCAGCAGAGCTAGGCTGATTTCACTGGAGCTGGAATGATTTACACCAGCTGAGGGTCTGGCTCTATTTGTTTTGAGAACCCTTTACTGACCCAACTGGCAGTCCTTGCTGATACTTTCAGCCAGTGATCAGCAGGGCTCTGGAGGTGGGAATACCTTCTACCCTTCAGACTGATATACAAGAGATGCTTTTTAATTCTCATAGACATTAAAGCTGGGTCTTTCCTTACCATCTGAAAGCCAACAAGGAAATGTTGGAGTGATTTGGATATGCAGAGGTAGCAAAGGAAAGAAAGGAAGAAAGAAAAAAAGGTTGGAACAACATGAATGTTTATCCTCTCCTGTGCCAAACATCACACCCAATGGCACGTGGAAAGTGGAACTGGATATTGTGGATATTACAGATCCTGATTTGTCAACACCTTGTTAGATGGGGAAGAAGTGAGGAGCAAAACGAGATGCTCATTTTGGGACCAAACTGTCCGCTTTGATCACCATGAAGATGTATACAGGCTAACAGAACGAGACTAAACATGACGCTATGTATCTCAATCAGGGGAGCACTGTACATTGATATGCAAGTGAAATTTAGAGTATGAAATACTGTGCTGGAATTTTATCCCATTCCTTGCTATTTATCACGCCAGGAGATGTATTTAGCAGCTTGAGTTGTTGTGAGTGTCATTTCTGTAAGAGCAAATGAAAAATATTATTCTGAGCTCTGCAATACAGGAGATCAGATATTATGGAAGTTGATGCTGGAGATGAATGACTGGAGCAATATTGTGTTCTGTGCTCTTCTATATTTGAATGTGTTTCATACCGAATACAGCTTCTCTAATGGACTTAGGCAATCAATAACTCTGCAAGAGAAAAGCAGCAGACATGCCACCATTTTATATTATCAGCAGTTTTATTTTTGCCTCATATTTATGTCCCAGTAAAGATCACAGTCCTCAAGCCACCACAGTCCCTACAGAGCTAGACATGCCTTAGTTACTGGCCCAAGAATCCCTTCGACGACTGGTGCCTTTCTGCTACATTCCTGAATAAAGTACATCTATCTAAGGTTCTGCTCGGACGCCCATTACTGCAGTACCTGCGCACGTCTCCGTCTTTCATGTCTATATCTTCCCAGCCCGCCTGTGAGGCAGAGCAGTGCTGGTATCCCCATTGTATAGACGGGGAGACGCAGGGCTTGGCTACACGAGAGATTAGGGCTGGTCCACACTAACCCCCCAGTTCGAACTAAGATACGCAACTTCAGCTACATGAATAACGTAGCTGAAGTCGAAGTACCTTAGTTCGAAATACAAGGTACTTACCGCAGGTCCACACGCGGCAGGCAGGCTCCCCCGTCGACTGTGCGTACTCCTCTCGCAGAGCAGGAGTACCAGTGTTGACGGCGAGCACTTCTGGGATCGATTTATCGCGTCTAGACAAGACGCGATAAATCGATCCCAGAAGATCGATTGCTTACCGCCGAACCCGGAGGTAAGTATAGACGTACCCTTAGACTGCAGCAAGCCGTCGACCCACACTAGCCTGCCATGGTCTGTGGATGCCCATTGACCTTTCAATAAGGCGTTGCCAGTGTGCCCGCTGGCATGAGACTGCAGTCGGCTAGCGGGGAGTAGGGGGAAGACAGTCATACCCCAGCTTCCCAGTCTCACTGTTTGTGCCGACAAGGCCTAAGTGACTCCCCCAAGGTCACACAGGAAGTCTCCGGAGGAGCAGCAACTTGAACCCAGGTTTCCCATGCGCTAGGCTAATGCCCAAGCCGCTGGGACCATCCTTCCTCTCTGTGCCTCAGGAGAGCCCTGTCTCTGAGGGACAGACAGTCACACGGCCCTCATTACTCTTCAGACCTTGGCTTCCAGGCTCAGACCGCCAGCAAAAGAGATAAGCGTGACTTGTGCTGATCCATCTCTCCCCACAGCAGCTGGCCAGCGGGGACCCTGGACACATCGCACACAGCACCCCAGGGCAGCCACGTTCCCGTGTTCTCTACCTGGGCCAGGTTGGAAGCAGAACCAGAGAGGGAAAAGGCTTTTTCTCCCATTCCCCATCCCCCTGAGCCAGCCAGTCCTCCTCCTCTTGCAGTTTTTAATATCTATGGGCCATATGCTCTGCCTCATCGCTTGGCAGAGCGCTCGGCGTACGTGGCTGTGCGGGTGGGCAGCACATCGAAGCAGCATCTTCTGTCTTGACAAGTTGGTGCCTTGAGGTTCAGAAGGAAGGGTGGGGGGAAGCCAGGAGAGACAGACATAGATTAATGCTGCAGCCACTCGTCGTTTACAGAGGGAGTGGGGCACGCTGTGCAGGGCTCGGGGAGAGCTGTGCTTGCCGCACAGGACAGGGCCGCACTGCAAGACCCTCGTGGAGTCTGAGATACTTGGCCTCAGCAATAAGCCGAGGGGAGAAGGGAGCCAGGAAGTATGACTGCAGCACAAATGGCCCAGCTTCAGCATCCCCATGTGACTGGCCCGGCGGGGATCTTCACAGCTGTTTGTACATCTGTGCTGCTGGCCCAGGAGAGAGAGTTTGGGGAAACAGCCCGTGGACGCGCCCCACCAGGCCAAGCGCAGGGGGTGGGAAAGATCTGTCCCCTGCTGCATAAAGCACAAACAAGTGTGAGTCTCCTGGCACTGCAGGCAGGAAGGCAGTGCTCATCGACCCCTGCAAACTGCAAAGCCAGGCCACCGCCACGTCCCTGGGGGTGGCAGGGCATGGACCCAGCGTTCAGGGCCCTGCCATTGTTCAGTGCAGGGCAGGGGATTTTCGGGCCTCTTCTAACTGATGCTGGATAGAATCAGGAAATAAAGTGTTTGCCTTGGAGAAAGCTCAGTAGGCCGTGTCTGCCCCAGGAAAGGGAGGTGAGGGCCAAAGGCACACTGAGCAGTTATTCCTCCCAGACCTGGGCATCCTTCACCCAGGTGACCCATTTCCGCATGACAGCTGCAGAGTCTGCAGGGCTGGGCAGGAGGACGCACATGTACCGTCACCCGTCTGCCGAGTGGTAGCAGATGTCAGGCTTTGAAGTTGGTTACCTGTTGTCAGAGAAATCAGGGATGCAGGGGCTGGGTATATTCTTCGTGCGCACAAGGCCTGGAACAGAGGGGATCAGCCGTCACACACAAGCATTCCCTTTGTTCAGGCATCTCAGCCAGGTGCTATTGCCCGGCTCCCAGGGACCAACTCTGTCCCAAGAATTGACTCTACTCAGAGGGCTGACAGCAGAGAGCAATCTCTGCATGCGACTCCCAGCCTCCCTTCCATGTGTGCCTGCCTAAGATGTATTTTGGAACAACGGCTCCTTTGCTCACCCAGAAGTGGCCCAGGCCCAGAAACCAAAGGCAGTTCTCTTGATGGAAATGCCCTCTTCCCCCACCAGGCCTTGGGTTTACCCACAGCACATTTCCCTATCACCTGCTCCTCTTATGCTGACAGCAGGAATGAGTCCCGCTGGCTTCAGCCCCTGGGTATCTGCACTTTTTGTGATGCATCCTCCTTCTACACCCCATTGTCAATCCAGATCCCCATAGCTCGCTGCTCACAGCACAACCGATCAACATTTCCAGTCAAAGGAAACACTTCCTACAATTCTGCGCGCTGGCCCAGTGAGATTGCTTTTCACTGTCAATGTTAATAGGCCATTGTGAGAGTCTTTGTTTGAACCAGCTTCTCTGGCTGTGCTTTTCAAACCCATCATAGATCAGCTATGAGGACAAGAACTTTGCTGCCTGTTAATTAGAGCTGGCATTTCTTGGATCCATGGTTAGTAAGTGACAGGAATACTCATGCAGCTGCCCCTTTCATCTAAAGTTCTCCAAGTGCTTAACAAGCATTAATTAATTACAACTCAAAACAATCTCATGGGGCCAGAATTATCCCCATTGTTCAGGTGAGAACCAAGGCACAGAGTCATTAAGTGACTCACCCAAGGTCATGCAGTGAGTTAGAGGCAAAGCCAAGCATGGAACCCAGGAGTCCTGACCATGTATCCCTAGTACTAGACTACACTAGCTCCCATAAAAGGCTTTACAGCAAGTCCTAGCTCACACAACTGTAGGAATACAGTGGGAAATAAAGCTTTACTATATTGGTGCATTATTCTTCTAAACATCAGCGCTAACCATTATCCATGCTTAATGATTGTAATTATACTAGAGAGAAGTAATTGCCAGAGGTATTTTAAGCATCAGTCAACATATTATTTTGAAAAAGGAGTTTCTGATTTTTCCAGGAGCAGGTACTAACCACCCACATGTAACTACACACACTTCAAAAATACCTAATTTGGCCTCTTTGCCTTTAGCAAACATGAAAAGCATTTTATTTGGGGTGGTGGAGGGGTTGCTCATATTATGTGCAATTATGTGTCCCATTATCCTCTCATGTCAAGCAAGAAAGATGTCAGCAGAGGAATTTTTGCAGATGCAAATGCCACACAACTGTCTCAGTGCCATATGTAAGCTGTCATCCTGCGCTCGTCTGCACTGAATTCTGACCCAGCCCCGATGGAGTCTGGCAGCAGCACAAGCTGTTAACTAGCACAGAGCTTAGGCATTAAAAGACAGTACCCAATACCCTCGGTGCCAAGGTCATTCGGCTAGCTGATTTGTGTGGCAGTCTTCCTCACTCCTGAGTGTCAAGCTTGGTTTGGAGCAACAAAAGACAGTGAAACACTCAGTTCTGGGCAAAACACCACTTAAAGAAATGTGGGCGATCAATATGAAGTCGTGTAAAATTGATTCAAATTTGGCTTATTTGTGTGTGTGTGGGGGGGGGTTTCTGAAAACTTTATTTTCTCCTGCAGTTACTGAGATAATGGCCTGTATGTCTCTCCACTCATGCTTAACTGTAGTTAAACTAAAATACTGTGTTTCCTTGATACAGAATGCAAAGATTATACAAGATGATCACCCGGTTCTGTTCATTCCCTCTGGGGCACCTGGCATTGGCCGCTGTCGGAAGGCAGGATACTGGGCTAGATGGACCTTTGGTCTGACCCAGTAGGGCCGTTCTTATGTTCATATGTTTTTAAGTAAGATACAATTAATGTGTGATTGCCACCTAGTGGTTAATATATGACACTACACTGTTAAAGTAAGGTTTTAACTGCTGTTAATAAAGTTGTTTGTTCAAAAACTAGGCATGGAAATAATCAGATGATCTGGTAATGTAGTGATTAGTGCACTACTAGCCAGGGCTGGAATCAGGCCAGCAAACCAGCAACCTAGAACTGGAAAATTGTTTTCGATTTAACAATGCGCTGAGCCATCCAACTCCCCAGTATTGCCTGCATCAAGGGTTCAAAAAATAACAAGTCAAGCTCCCCAAATCATGCGATTGGCTTTAAAATCATGAGTTTAAAACAATAATACAAATTGAGGGTGTCTCCAGTGGGCCTACTGGTTACTGAGCTGTCAGGATACGTTTGTGTCATGGTTTCAAGCTTTTCTCTGCAACCATGAGGCTTTAAGAAAAAAACACCAAACAACAGGAGACTGGGGATAAAATTGTGTGAGAGAGCAACATGGAGTGCACCTGGCTGTCCATTTTCTCTGTACCCGTAGTAATATATCTGAGGAAGCTTGGCCAGAGTGATTTAATGATGTTAAAATCATTTAAGCTGGTTATTGAGATTTCTGGCTCTCTGGCTGGATGTTACAGATTGTCTATATAATTTTGGATCATTCTTAACTCATCCAGGAAAGGCATCAGGGCTCAGAACTGAAGCAACAGAAGGTGCTTCTGTTCAATAGATGCTGCACATGTGCTAAATTGAGTGGTATTTCTTACTAAAAGTTTTAGTACATCATCTGAGCTGCTGGGTCTTAGATCCAAGATCTCCATATGTCCTATTCTTTTCAAATGTCATTAGTTGTATAGTAAAACATACAGTCCCATGAAGACATCAGCGAATCTGATATGTAATAGACTCTCTGTCAGCCTTGCTTCCACTTAAATAACATCTTTGGGGAAGATGTATGTAATGCTGTGTCAGCCAGCTGGTGGCCAGATGTTGGAGTCAACGCAACCAAGAAGAGATGCCCTATCCCTTGACCACACCTTCTCTGTATGTCCTGCATGTTATTGTAGATGAGACTTGACTTGCAATCCCCAGAGCCCTCAGGCAGAAGCTGCACTGGGTGAGTTCCTCCTAGCTGATCTCCTTGGGTCTACGTTACAGTTGCCTCTGCTGGAAGTTGTTCTATGCATGGGTTAAATGTGGTGGCATTTGATTGCTAACTCTGTGAACTCTAGGAGGTCCAAAAAAGGTGATACACACAAAAGGTCATTTCTTTTCCTATCTCTGGAAGGCAAGAGGTAGTTTTATCATTGCTTAAGGACACCAGACATGGCAGCCAGTTCATGGGGACTCTTCTAAGTGCTGAGCCGCCTGGTAAAAGCTCTGGTCTGGAAAAGGAAAGTCTGAGCTAGGAATGGAGTGCTTCTCCATTCGCATTGTACTGTGTTACTGAATGTACCCGTGAATCAGGGGCTATGACACAACCCCCACTAAGAAGAGTAAAACCAGACACTCTAACATTAATAGGCTTAGCACAATTGTCTGGAATAAACCTCAAAAGCACCAGCAAGGGAGTTGCATGTGCAATTTAATTTCCTCTGCTAATGTCAATGTGATTTTTGTGCTGCATCCCTTGCCTCCACTTTGAAAACTGACTTTACACTGATGGAGACTGGGGGATGGATCCTCAGCTGGTGTACACGGGCCAAGGTCCAATGGATTTAATGGAACAATGCACAGTTATACCTGCTGAGAGCGAATACATACGCAGGTTTAGAATGTTTATCTGACGTAAATGCCTATAATAGTGTTTGCTGAAATGTAGATTTACACAACCCCGGGTATACAGAAATAGTGATGCCGTAAAAAGTTTCCCCACTTTTAGTTCTGTGGATGAGATGGTCTAAAAAATCCTGCTGGTTAGCTACATAAAACTGCAGCTATGGAACACGGCAGTGCAAGTAGTTTACAATATGGCTCCCCCCACCACCACCTTATTCTCCTCCTCAGTTGTCTGTGTCGCGTATTGTGCTGTAAGGAAGGATTTTTGGTTTGCTCTCTCTATCTATCTGAAGGGTTTAAAAGCTCTGCTATTAAAGCAGGGCCCAGGTGACTTAACTAGGTCATGTGGCTTTGCTCTAAAATTGTATGCAGGAGCTTGTGTAAAGTAGTTTCCGCTTTTTGTAGGATTCTTTTTTGAATTTTAGATCATTGAAGATCTTCTGGTTAAGCCAGGGTGGTCTCTTGCCATACTTCCTATCTTTCCTACGCAGTTCTGGAACTGCATCTCTCTCCTCCATGACGGGGAACCTGATGGATCTCTCAGAGGGGCTCATTAGAACCACTCACTGCTTTTCTTTAAAGCTTGGCTGAGCCAGGCTCTCTTTCAAACCTGCTCCCTAGGAGAAGGGGAAATGGAAATGGTATTTACAGGCGTCTCGGGAGACTGCCTCCTAAAAACCAGGACTAAGAAGATGAATGTGGAGTGGAAATTGAATGTGACTGACCAGTAGGTACTCAACTGATTTCTAAGTCAAATTGTGATCCTTGGAGAAAATTTATTTCTCCGCCAAAATGGCTGTTCCCAGCTGTGAGGAATCACGTCTGCCTCGCCATGACTTGTAAAGTTAATGTGATAGAGTGAAGATCAATCCTTTCCTTTCCCTTTTGTTTTGTTTTCAATGTATGGACACAGTCTGGAGAAGGGGCAGCAGATCTGTCTTTGGGATGCATGGGGCAGCAGGTGGTACCCGGGAGCTGCTGATCCCAGCCTGTTTTCACGGAGAAACGGTGCAGAGACCGGAACTCCGGCTTTGACTGCACTTGCCAGAAAGAGCTGAGCTAAGGCTTTGCCACGTCTCCACGTTGAAAAGGTTTCTTACCTCCAAGAACAAAAGCGAGCCAGGTTTGCACAAGGGAGCTCTCCCTTACATGTGCAGTGCAGGAGTCCACTGGAGAACAGGGGCCTCAGGATGGGAATATGGAGATGCTGTGAGTGGTGCTTTGGCAGAGTTGTGCAGAGAGCAGAGAACTAGAAAAGAAAGGGTGCTGTAGGCCAGCACTGAAGGGCATGAAGAGATCTGTGTGTGGAGCCTACGACTTGATTAGCAGTTTGCTGAAGGTCAGAGCTCTGTGATGTATAGGCTGCAGGGTGGATGGAGTACATAGTACTGGTACACTCCATCCAAGCATCTCACACACTATGTTCACTTGAAAAACAAATACATTGTTGGAAACATTTCCTGCTCTGTGGATTAAAGTCTCTTGACAGGTGCAATATTTATTGACCTGTCAAAGGGCTTTAACATGGTTGACCACTCTCTCCTCCTCCAACAATTGATTTCAGTCAGTTTAAATCAGAGAGCAGCTGATTGCTTTCTCTAGTACTTATTCTCCAAATGGTAAGTATTGGTGAGTCTATCGCTTAGCGATTCCAGCTGGTTGGTATCGCTTAGTGATTCCAGCTGGGGGGTTTGGGGAAGTATATCGCTTAATGATTTGAGCTGCAGAGTATGGGTCAATATATCACGTAGTGATTCCACCTGGGAGTATTGCCCTTTACTTTTAACTTAGGACTTTGGTTTCTAGAGGGAGCAATACAGAAACATTGCTCACCCAGCTCGATCTAGCGCCCAGTCTCCAACATTAATCTGGTTTATTCGATCTTTTGGCAAAACTGCCTCCATGTGCCGTGATTCCCCACAGGCCTCAAAATCTAAGCAGCATTAGTCTTGGGCAGTCCTCCGTGTAGGAGGCCTCCAGTGAACACCATCAGAACACCATTTCTTCTGCAGAAAAGGACCTAGGGGTCACAGTGGACGAGAAGCTGGATATGAGTCAATAGTGTGCTCTTGTTGCCAAGAAGGCTAATGGCATTTTGGGCTGTATAAGTAGGGGCATTGCCAGCAGATCGAGGGACGTGATCGTTCCCCTTTATGCGACATTGGTGAGGCCTCATCTGGAGTACTGTGTCCAGTTTTGGGCCCCACACTACAAGAAGGATGTGGAAATATTGGAAAGAGTCCAGCGGAGGGCAACAAAAATGATTAGGGGTCTGGAGCACATGACTTATGAGGAGAGGCTGAGGGAACTGGGATTGTTTAGTCTCCAGAAGAGAAGAATGAGGGGGGATTTGATAGCTGCTTTCAACTACCTGAGGGGGGGTTCCAAAGAGGATGGAGCTCGGCTGTTCTCAGTGGTGGCAGATGACAGAACAAGGAGCAATGGTCTCAAGTTGCAGTGGGGGAGGTCTAGGTTGGATATTAGGAAACACTATTTCACTAGGAGGGTGGTGAAGCACTTGAATGCTTTACCTAGGGAGGTGGTGGAATCTCCTTCCTTGGAGGTTTTTAAGGCCTGGCTTGACAAAGCCCTGGCTGGGATGATTTAGTTGGGAATTGGTCCTGCTTTGAGGGCTTTGAGGGCTTTGAGCAGGGGGTTGGACTAGATGACCTCCTGAGGTCCCTTCCAACCCTGATATTCTATGATTCTATGATTTGCAGAAGGCACTTCTGCACAGATCCAGTACCTCCGCAGTGCTCCCAGACCCACCCCAAAGGGGCTGGTTCCCATGAGTTCCTTTCTGGTTGCTGCCCCAAAAGCCCATCAAGCTGGTGTGGGAAAAACATGCCAGACGGCGCTGACAGAGTCAGCATTTTCTTTTTGCTGGAAAATCACCATAGGTTTCAAGGGGGCAGCAATGTTAATACCTAATTCCGGTAGTGAGTTCTAATCTACTCATTGCTGAGAGCAACTTACCCAGCAAAAGCCTCCTGGGGCCAGATTTTCCATTGGTGTAAATCAGGACTCCCCTTTGAATTCAGTGGAGTGATGCTGATCTACACCTGGTGAAGCTCTGTCACACACAGCAATGTTCTAAGAAGCCCAGTGCTGGCACACCTTTGCCAGATCTCAGTGGCAGACAAGACTGTGTGCTGCGTGTGTGTGTCTTCGACAGTGAGGCTGCCAGGGAGAGTCAATGCTGAAGTCAGAAGCTGCATTTTCTGTCTCTGTTCTTTTGTTTTCCTCTTGTGTGTGTGCTCGCCTTGCTTTGTCTCCTGGGAAATGGATCAATCTTTAACAACAGATCCAGCCCATTTCAATGAACTTTTTCTCTTTTCCCCAAAAAGAATGGTTAGTGCCATCTTTAATATCATTTTAAACACTGTCAGAGTCTTTCTAAAAACTGACTAAAACTAAAGAAAAAGGGAGCAACAAATGTTAACATAAAAGCCTTACTTAATACTTTACACTTCAAATATTTTAATTGTTTCCTTCTTTTCTCTGTCTTTAATAAACGTTAAAATATTAATAATGTGTTTGCCATGGTACTAAGCAGGCTAAGGTCTCTGTGTTCCAAACCCCAAGCCTTGTTTAAAACTGTTTAATGTTGGACAGTAGCAGGGTCATGCTAACACCTTTAACTCTTTGGGATCATGTATTCCACCAACATTAATACAACAGCCAAACGCGGTGAAACACGACTGCATCATGATGTTGAGAATGTAAATAGCCAGGTGCTAGATCTGCCAGCTGCTCAGAAGAGCTGAATTCTGCTCTAACCCTCTGGCCTCATGTTTTCAATTACCAGCACATCCTTCTCCACCTCACAGAGTTTAAAAGGCTAGCTAGCATTTTGTCCTCAGTCTATAAAAATCCCAGCCTGACATTTATTTTTTTTTCCTATTTCATTCGTATTTCCCTCTTTCTCCCCTCAAAGTGCAGACATCCAGACCAGCAGCAGTAAACATACCAGAGTGGAATGTGGCCAAATCCATTTATACAATAAGAAGAGCAATATTCCTGTAACAGGCCATAAAACAGCACACGGCAACAGTTAGCCATGATCTCAGACAAACGTTCACTTTCAGTGAAACTGGAGAGCTATCCAGAAGGGACTCATTTTACTATCAGCCAAATACATCTAGATTTGGGAATGTTTTATTTGTTAGTTTTGCACTGGTATTTTCTCAGTCGTTTGGAAGGCTGATAGATGAGCTGCACCGGCGGAGATGGGGATGATGTAAGCTCGGTAACACCCTCTGAATTTCTATCACTGTAATACATTGGCTCTGATATTAAATATTAGCTGCAAAGGGAGCCAGGCTATGACACATTACCATGCCAAGAAGGAGCACATCTCACTCCGTTGAGCGTACGTGGCGATTTCCATACACACCCACTCAGCATCGTCAGTCATTATATGTCATTTTTCAAAGATTTCCAGGTTAGGGGCCCATAATTGCTGACCGCTTTTGAAAATGTTGCCCCAAAAGCAAGATCCAGTAAGGTGCTCAGCTCTCCTTAGTAATAGCTATAGTGCTGAAGGGCTCTGCTTCTAATAACACCAGACTCATGCAGCCTGGGGAAATCATAGAAACATAGGACTGGAAGGGACCTCGAGAGGTCATCTAGTCCAGTCCCCTGCACTCATGGCAGGACTAAGTGACCATCCCTCACATGTGTTTGTCCAATCTGCTCTTAAAATCCCCAGAGATGGAGATTCCACAACCTCCCTAGGCAATTTATTCCAGTGCTTAACCACCCTAACAGTTAGGAAGTTTTTCCTAATGTCCAACCTAAACCTCCTTGGCTGCAATTTAAGCCCATTGCTTCTTGTCCTATCCTCAGAGGTTAAGAAAAACAATTTTTCTCCCTCCTCCTTGTAACAACTTTTTATGGACTTGAAAACTGTTATCATGTCTCCCCTCAGTCTTCTCTTTTCCAGACTAAATAAACAGAATTTTTTCAGTCTTCCCTCAGCAGTCATGTTTTCTAGACCTTTAATCATTTTTGTTGTTCTTCTCTGGACTTTCTCCAATTTGTCCACATCCTTCCTGAAATGTGGTGCCCGGAACTGGAAACAATCTCCAGCTGAGGCCTAATCAGCGCACAGTAGAGTGGAAGAATTACGTCTCGTGTCTTGCTTACAACACTCCTGCTAATGCAGCCCACAACGGTGCTCACTTTTTTTTTGCAACAGCATTACACTGTTGACTCATATTTTGCTTGTGGTCCACTATGACCCCCAAATCCCTTTCCACAATACTCCTTCCTAGGCAATCATTTCCCATTTTGTATGTGGGTAACTGAATGTTCCTTCCTAAGTGAAGCACTTTGCATTTGTCCTTATTGAATTTCATCCTATTTACTTCAGACCATTTCTCCAGTTTGTCCTGATCATTTTGAATTTTAATCCTATCCTCCAAAGCACTTGCAACCCCTCCCAGCTTGGTATCATCCACAAACTTTATAAGTGTACTCTCTATGCCATTATCTAAATCATAGATGAAGATATTGAACAGAATTGGACCCAGAACTGATCCCTGCGGGATCCCACTCGTTATGCCCTTCCAGTTTGACTGTGCACCACTGATAACTACTCTTTGGGAACAGTTTTTCAACCAGTTTTGTACCCACCTTATAGTAGCTCCATCTAGGTTGCATTTCCCTAGTTTGTTTATGAGAAGGTCATGCGAGACAATACCAAAAGCTTTACTAAAGTCAAGATATACCACGTCTACTGGTTCCCCCCTATCCACAAAGCTTTCTTTGACAGGGTAACGAGCCATCAGGTTGGTTTGACACAATTTGTTCTTGAAAAATCCATGCTGACTGTTACTTATCACCTTATCTTGTAGATGTTTGCAAACTGATTGCTTAATTATTTGCTCCATTATCTTTCCAGGTACTGAAGTTAAGCTGACTGGTCTGTAATACCCTGGGTTGTCCTTATTTCCCTTTTCATAGATGGGCACTATATTTGTCCTTGTCCAGTCTTCTTGAATCTCTCCCATCTTCCATGACTTTTCAAAGATAATCACTAATGGCTCAGATACCTCCTCAGTCAGCTCTTTGAGTATTCTAGGATGCATTTCATCAGGCCTTGGTGACTTGAAGACATCTAATTTGTCTAAGTAATTTCTAACTTGTTATTTCCCCATTTTAGTGTCTTCTGATCCTACCTCATTTTCACTGGTATTCACTATGTTAGACATCCAATCACCACCAACCTTTTTGGTGAAAACCGAAGCAAAGAAGGCATTAAGCACCACTGCCATTTTCACATTTTCTGTTATTGTTTCCCCCCCCTCATTGAGTAACAGGCCTACCCTGTCCTTGGTCTTCCTCTTGCTTCTAATATATTTGTAGAATGTTTTCTTGTTACCCTTTATGTCTCTAGCTAGTTTGATCTTGTTTTGTGCCTTGGCCTTTCTAATTTTGTCTCTACATACTTGTGTTATTTGTTTATATTCATCCTTTGTTATTTGACCTAGTTTCCGCTTTTTGTAGGATTCTTTTTTGAATTTTAGATCATTGAAGATCTTCTGGTTAAGCCAGGGTGGTCTCTTGCCATACTTCCTATCTTTCCTACGCAGTGGGATAGTTTGCTTGTGCCCTTAATAATGTCTCTTTGAAAAACTGCCAACTGTCTTCAATTGTTTTTCCCCTTAGATTTGTTTCCCATGGGATCTTACCTACCAACTCCCTGAGTTTGTTAAAGTCTACCTTCTTGAAATCCATTGTCTTTATTTTGCTGTTCTCCCTCCTACCATTCCTTAGAATTATGAACTCTATCATTTTATGATCACTTGCATCCAAGCTGCCTTCCGCGTTCAAATTCTCAACCAGTTCCTCCCTATTTGTCAAAATCAAATCTAGAACAGCCTCTCCCCTAGTAGCTTTCTCCACCTTCTGAAATAAAAAAATGTCTCCAATACATTCCAAGAACTTATTGGATAATCTGTGCCCTGCTGTGTTGTTTTCCCAAGAGATGTCTGAGTAGTTGAAGTCCCCCATCACCACCAAGTCCTGTGCTTTGGATGATTTTGTTAGTTGTTTAAAAAAAGCCTCATCCACCTCTTCTTCCGGGTTAGGTGGTCTGTAGTAGACCCCTACCATGACATCACCCTTGTTTTTTACCCCTTTTATCCTTACCCAGAAACTTTCAGCAAGCCTGTCTCCTATTTTCATCTCAAAATGGTATGGATACAATTCTGGCACCAAACTACCTGACGGGATGCTGTGGGAGGGAAATTGTTCTTATTCAATAGCAAGGATAAGATGAAAATAAGTATTTAAAAAAAACCCCAATCTGTGTGGATGGCAGAGAAAAATGTCCGGGCCAAATTCTAAGCTACTGTAAATGGCTGAAACACCACTGAAGTTAACGGAGTGGTGCCCATTTAATAATCTGGCTAGCTATCAGTTCACAAGGGCTGGCGGATAGCATGTCAGATCTTCCAGTCTGAGCTGGATGAGCGTTTACTACGGATTATATAATTTCTCTATTTGAATGGCTAAATGGATTATCCTGAAATCTGGGACCTATTCTGTTGTTAAAAATACAAACAAAATTCATAGAGAACGACGCCCATGTAAAGCTCTTCCAAAACCACCAAGAACAACACTTTTCCTTGTTCTCTTCAACCCCAGCCCGATTCACCCCCAGGAAGCTTGAGGACAGGGGCAGATTGGATAACACCACACTCTGGCTCCCTCCTAACTAACATGATTCGGTGATTCACAGAGATAAAATGTAGCATATTTCAATTTCAGCACGAGGAATGGGAAAACAGGGAGCAAATCAATGGCAATTTAGACTTTCTGATATTGCTTCAGGGCACAGTTGTCAGGAAACATGTGGCGGCAGAAAAGACGGACAAAGATATCCATGGGAGATTCACTACCTCCAAACATGGGGTTAAGTAAATCACTGTCTGCTTGTTTCATTGCATTGCTTTGTTCCTACAAAATAAACCAGAAGAGGCTGGAATAGAAAAATGATCACAGCAGTTGCTCTTCCTTGCTCTAGTTGGCTGAGCAGAGAGAAGGACAGCAATGTTAGAGGCTCAGCAGAATAAACTGAACTATACTTAGCTGGGATCTATTTGCAGTTATTAAGCAAAACCTGTGGCTTAGATACATTGGTAAAGCAAATGATATGATAATTACATGATCATATAGGCACACAGTAGGGTCAACATACCTTTTATAATAAACTCTATTTCTCAGCAGTGTATCGCTTTGCCTTTCTCATTTAGTTTGGGATGAAATGCCATTTCTGGCTGTGACAACAATGAAATTCCAGATGGGGTAAATTCATGATGGTTCATGGTTTTGCCCTGAGGAGTGCAGGAGGGAGAGAGAGGGATTTGGACCACAGAAAGCTGTGTTTATTGGAGGAAAGGTTGATACTTTGGACTTTCTCTAGAATGACCCTACAAACTCACTCCCCTGGAAATGACAACTTGTGCATTTGATCGCTGCAAATAGAGAACTGTGCCTGATCCTAGCACAGGGGGAGAACTTCCCCTCCCACTGGTTTCGCTCAAGACTGGGCCAGTCCAGCCCTCATCATTGTCCCCCTGCAGAAGGATTGTCCTTTTCCTGGCAGGAGCTGAATGCACTTGGCTGCATATTTGAAAGTGCGACCCCTTATTGACAGCTCCTCATTCTGAGACGCAGTGCTGCAAGGGTGACAACAAAATCCAGACGCAGTCAGCAGCCAGGCAGGTGTGCACCTCAGGTCTGATTCATTGTGTCACAGGACTGCCGCCCCAGACACCATGTGGCAATGTTACCCCCTTCCCGTTTATTTACACACACACACACACACACACACACACATCGTTTTGAGCCTGGAGATTTGTCCAAACCAGCCCTGTTTCAAACAGCTTTGGTTCTGCGTTTCTCAACAAAAACAAAATCCAGCTCTAATGGTCACACTCAGTGAAGTTTCTGCTTCTCCGTATTCCGCTCTCCCAACTGAATTGAGATGGGCTTCTGTGGAACAACTGGGCCCAGCTCCGAGACTCGTCATTCAGGTGGGGAGTGAGGAGTGCAGAGTCCCACTGCTGAAAACGAAAGTGCCAGTACTGGTACTAATGATGGTAAACAGTTATTCATTACTGCTGCTGGTTTGTCTGCGCTGTCCTTCACATAGAACGTCTGTTCAAAGACACAACGTGTGTTCCTGAGAGAGGATTACAGGCCTTTCATTACAGTATTACACTGTGAGTTAATTCTTTATGGTGCCAATTCTGTCCTTTTTCACGTTCAGTTCTGGAAACCATGAGAAGGATGTAGAAGACTTTGTGCATGTAAAAGCCATGGAGTCATGGCACAGACCTTTGGTACAAAGCAAACACGGGTGCGCCAAGCAATGCTGGTTTCCCACTGAAAGAAATTAAAAATCACTTGCGAGCTCTTTGTCCGTCTGCGGAGTGACAAAATGTCAAATCTCAGCAACCTCCTTTCTCCTTGGATCTTGGGAAGAAAGAAGGAAACAGCACAAACTTTCAGATGGCAGCTAATCAAAGGCATGTTTAATGAGAGAATGGAGTGACTGAACAAAGGACAACAAAATGTACTTGTTGCTTTAAATCATTTGATTAATTTTACTTAATTCTCTAGATTGATTTGGAGGGCCTCTCTCTGTATTCAAGCTCTGTTGGTTGGCTGTGATAGGTCAGGTAGGTCACATGGTATTCTTTCTGTTCTCTGATTGGATGAGTTTTCTAGTGAAAAGCCTTGTGTGAAGGAAAGATGAGCAGAAGTGAACACTAGTGGTTACAAATGTAAAATCCTGTGGTTGTTTTGCAAATATTTGTACACAAGAGGATGAAATTCCCTTGCTGCAAAAATTCATGCCAATGCAAGGCCTTTGAAGTCAACGAAGTCACACGTCATTGCACATAAATAATGTAACTACTTTTGCCATGTAGAATTAACAGGATAAGTATCTAATGCAGGGGTCG
Source organism: Terrapene triunguis (assembly GCF_002925995.2). Taxonomy (NCBI): domain Eukaryota; kingdom Metazoa; phylum Chordata; order Testudines; family Emydidae; genus Terrapene; species Terrapene triunguis. Next base: position 2,775,947 of record NW_020665065.1, on the reverse strand, counting down.
GCAATCTTTCAGAAGTGGTGTGCCGAGTCTTCATTTATTCACTCTAATTTAAGGTTTCATGTGCCAGTAATACATTTTAACGATCTTAGAAGGTCTCTTTCTATAAGTCTACAATATATAACTAAACTATTGTTGTATGTAAAGTAAATAAGGCTTTTTAAATATTTAAGAAGCTTCATTTAAAATTAAATTAAAATGCAGAGCCCCCCAGACTGGTGGCCAGGACCTGGGCAGTGTGAGTGCCATTGAAAATCAGCTCGCATGCCGCCTTCAGCACGCGTGCCATAGGTTGCCTACCCCTGATCTAATGTAAAGTGGTATCACTAAGACAGGATTTGCCCATATGAATAATACATAAAAAGGAATGCATAGAGTAGGCACTGCTTATATCATTGTCCTTGCTGCATCTCCATGATACTCACTAGGTACTCAGTAACCATCTATACTCTGCTTCTCATAATGTGTCAAACAAGGGCCATATAGTGGCTGCTCATGCCAAACAGGTGAAAACCCCTGCCCTATATGATGCAGCAGATCAGACTGGATGACCATAATGGGCCCCAGTTATGGCCTCCAAATTTATAAAACTATTAAACCCACTGAGAGAGAGAGAGAGAAAGAGAGTGTGTGTGTGTGTGTGTTACACACCCCTCTAGTGACTGGGCCCCGGAACGGGATAAAGGTCAAGTGCTACTAGCAGGAAATAAGTTACTCCTTTAGTGGTAGAGGCCCATTCTTTTTGTGCTGGAGGTCCCAAGTTCAGGCCCTGATGACCAGCCATTGGCACCATGTAAAAATGAGAGGCCCTTTCTATGTATGGGAGCGTGGCCAGAGCCCTGCCTCCCTGTGCACCATGGAGGGCAGAACTGGGGAGAAAAATGCTTCTCCAGCAGTCTGAGAGTAGAACCTATAGCGCTACCCTGAGACTCCCTATAGCTCCTAGAGCTGCCCCTGCCTCCATCTACCCAAGCTCCCCTGGCTCCCAGAGCCACAAATCAGACCTCAGTGCATAAACAAACTTGCGTTAATCAGATGCATAAGTGCATGAAATATAAATGTAGCATTAATAATGAATGTGAGCAGTGTTCAGTACAATGCAGGCAGCATCTCTTGGGGAAACATGGTGCTGTTCCATCCAGGCGGGCTTCCTTCCTTTCCGCCTTTCGAGTGAAGCCTGAAAGGGAAGGAGGTGTCTGGAGCTGGGGAGTGTGTTTCCAAATGTTACCGTTGCTATAGAAACCCTCCCTGGGCACAGTATGTCAAAGTCTGACATGTTGGTCTCACTTGGAATTTGGCTGACAGTCGCTGAGGAGGAAATATGGAGCACAGTCAAATGGGGCTTTATCTTCGAAGCAGGGTTCGGATGAAAACTGGACTTGCTAATTAATTACCTGTGAGCCAGCAGGGAAAAAAAAACACAACTGCTGGGTGTTGTCACAGGGAACAAGCCTTTAGCAAAGTGTTCAATGGGGATTTTGAGATTTTACATTTACGGTGAGGTTTCGTTTTATTTTTCTGAAACAAAACAAAATTAAGATGTCTGTAAAGTGGACGATCCACAGCCCAGTGGGAGCCTTTCAGGTGGATCAAGCCCCAAAAGAGTGTTCGTGCGCCAGGTAACTGCTAGAGGCTCACGAGGCCACTCGGAGCTGTTCCCACTCTCGGTCATCAGCACTATTGTCCTTGTGGCAAATCCCCAAAGGCGGTGGTCAGACTTAATTGGGCTAATTTCAAAGTCACTCAAACATCCTGGGTTGGAAAATTGCTTTTTCACATTGTTTGGGACAGACTGTGGGAAAGGAGTGAAGATGGGAAAAAGAGCGATTCAAATGGAAAGACTCTATACATTGAGCCTGCTTTTTATTTCAGTTTCACCAGTGTTAGCTGGGAACAATGCCGCCCAATTTAATCAGGTCCCTGGGGCTGGTGAGATCAGAATCTGTTGTCTGCACAGATTTTGGTGGGGGAGAGTGGGCAGGTCATAGAGTTTCCTCCTTCTCTAACACATAAAACAGACTTCCCTTTAGGTAGAAAAACAGTTTCAAAACAATGAAGTCCTGCTCTAAAAAAAAAAATTATGGTCCAGATCCTCAGCTGGCATAAATTGGTGTAGCTCCATGGACTTCAGTATGCTGATTTACACCAGCGGAGTGTCGTGTGAGTGGAACTGGAGAAAGAGGGTCACAGTTAAGGAGGACCTGGTTCAGTGTAGAACCAGGTGGCTCAGGAATGCCCAGCATGTAACACTAGCTACTCAGCATACTCGGTAAAGAACAAGATCTTGTTCACACAGCTCTGCCTGTTTGCTGAATCACTTTTTGCTAAAGAAACGGAGGATCTGGTCCTATGGATTTAAATGGTTGGAAAAAAAGGTTGCAAATTTGAGCTACTTTTGCAAACTCAAAAAAAAAAAAAAAGTTTATAAGGTTCACCAAATCCTGAACTTTATGGAATTCACTCACCTCTAGTTATGGTTAACAGAGATACTTCATTACGAGGGAGATTGATCATGGCAGAAAAACTGCATAGTGGACTGGGGCATGAAAAAGACAGTACAGAGCTCACCAAATAAGGATAGGGACCAAGAGAAGAAACAAATGGAGAATAAAGAGAAGGCAAGAGATAGTGAGAAAAGGAGGAGGTGAAACAAGAGAAAAGGAGGAGGAGAGGGATCTGGAGGATAAAGAAGAAACGGAAAAATCTGTGCCCAAATTGGATACTTCTCCACAACTCTAACAAAGTTCGTAAGCACCATTAAAGCCAGAGATCAGTGAAGGGGGAAATTGAAATGTTAGGGGATGGAATGGAAAATTAGGCACCGAGAATGGCATAATAGCACAAGTGTTTACAGCACACTCAAAGTATTTGCTGCAAAGAGCAGTAAAACTCTCCCATGTGAGATCACCCCATATAAGCAGTCACTCGGCTGCCTCAGTAGATATTGAGATCAGTGAAGCAGCAGTGTCACTCCACATGGCTTGTCTCTGAAGTGAGTGGGACAGCTAGGGACTACCCATGCCCAGCAATTAGGGTCTGCTGTTTACGACTGGGCGCAGGCCAGAGATGCTGGTACATCAGGAATCAGAGAAGTGACAGCACACAGTGAGAGACAGAGGGACAGTGAAGTAGCAGAAACCTAGAGCGAGTCGAGACGGATGGAGCAATGGGGATGCTCAGAAAGTGCAGCGCAGTAGGAGAAATAATAGGGCATGGAAAGCAGAGGGGCAGATAGAGGGAACACCCAGCAGGAAATAGGATCAGGATTAAAGACACCCTGTGAACGGGGCTCTGGGGTGTCCCACCTTCAGCTTAATTCAGTACACATCACCAGGACTGCTTATGTTCTGCTCCACGCACAAAGTAATGCTTCCAGTTCCTCCCCTTTCTCCTCTGGCTCATGAGCCGCACAGAGAAGAACCTGAGATCCAAGTACCCATTGCCTCAGCAAGCCTCCTGCAGAAGTGTCTCTGTTCTGCTCTGGGTATTGCTGAAGAGGGTGGGCTAAACCCCGAGCAAAAGCCAGCGTCACTGGCAAATGACACATAAGCAATGGGTGAAGCAACAAACTAGTTCCTAGTTGCAATTACACCTGAGTAAAATTTCACAATTAACTTGTGCGTGTGTGTTGGCAGAATTCTATAAGGCAGCCCAACCGGGATACAAAATGCTCCTGATATGAACATTCAAAGTTTGTCTCACCACAAAAACTCTTTCCTTGCATTGGAGGCTGTGGTTGAGGCAGAGAACTGAATTCAGAAGCTTCATTCATACATTTCATAAATAACCTAGAAACCCAGCCAAACGTGCTCTCATGCACTTCAGAGGTGAAAGGGGGGCCTAAGAGCTAAAGCCGCCTTGGAAGGTAACTTGAATTTAACTGCCAGTGAATTAAACACCTACTTGGGGGTGGCGAAGATGATGTGTCTGGGCTGGAGAAGGAGGTGCCCACTGCAAGGCAGATATGGGCCTGAGCTGTAAAACTAGACTCCAGATCTGAATCTTTCTGGCTGCGTAGGATTTTTCATGTCATTGATCGCGCCGGTGCATCAGTCTAACCTTTCAAACAACCCCGAATTAGGTTTGTTCGTAGATAGAACAAAAACTCTATCTGTGGCAGAGATGAAATTTAGCCCTGGATTTAGTGTCAGGTTCTTAGGGGTTGGTTGGTGTCTTTCTCTATGCACCACACACTCTGCTGTGGATGTCATTTTAGCCTACTGAATTTTTCCTACTTTCACTTCAATAAAACCCTTAATAATGTCGCTGGGTGCTTCCAGGTGGGAGGGATAAAATCTCATTAATTTCGCTTTAAAGAACAAACTGAACCAAAAAGAGGATCTGGGACCTCACTGGAAGTGTGCGTGCTATGTCACGGCTCAGCATAGCACCTGCAGGGTGGCAGGGGATCAGGCAGTTTTGATCTGACATGTCGACAGGCCCTTAGGTAAAATTAATCATTATGTTATGGCCAGGACAGAGCAAGGTTCACCACCTCTCCAGGAACTTGCACATTGAAAAAGAAATATTGCCCTTGTGTAATCCAGAGCCTGTTCTGCATGCTCACTACACAATATAACATCCCCAGGAGAAAGGGGGAAGAGTAGCTCTGACTCAGGAACAGTAAATAAAACTAGAGGGATTTCCATTACCATATGCTTTCCAGAGAGGTAATTTACTCCAATTTCTCCCACTTCCACCCCCAGACTTCCCGGCCCCAGATCCACAGTTCTGAGTTTCTTTGCAGTCAGATGAATGGAGAGAAGAGACACATGTAGACATCTCAGAGTAAAGCAAAACATCAGGAAGTTCAGGTATTCTCCACAAGGACCTGAAGTGGAGCAGGGGCGTTAGCTGCATTCTCAGCTTCATCTCTATCCTGCAGTGGCTTGGACTCCCACAGGCTAACTCACTGGAGGTAAGAACAGCATACAAAATTACCCCAGGCTGGGATAGGTGGTGAACTAGACTGAAGGGGATAGAAGGACGGAGAAGGCAGAGAGTTATGGGGTTAAACACCATTCACTTCTGGGATAATGGGAATGCTCCAGCCACATGTATAAGTTTTTGGGCCACCATCAAAGAGTGTCTGTCTTTACAGCTCCCATGACCACAACACTGTTCCCGTATCAAAGGGAGAGCGGTCCGGGCGCAGGCCGCATGTTGAAGATGCTGTCCCCATTCTCAATCTGGGCCACGACTGAGAAAAGAGTCAGTGCTGTCGCCAAAGCCCCTGGAAATTGTGAAAGAAGCTGAACTCTTGCTGTCAAGTGCACAGCAGTTCAAAGGGCTTGTCAGCGCCAAGCTGTTCCACAGGCAGTGAGAACAGCCTGTACCCGCTGCATTTTGTGGATGTGTGTGAGAGCGAGCTCCATATGTCTACAGCGAGGGAACATTAGTGCCAGGAGAGCTCTACCTTAGCTAGCCCCGATCACTACAGTATCTGAGCACCTCACGGTCTCTAATGTATTTATCTTCACAACCCCCCCAGTGAGGCAGGGCAGTGCTGTTATCCCCACTGGACAGATGGGAAACTGAGGCACAGAGCCACTAAGTGACTTGCCCAGAGTCACACTGCATGTCTGTGCTGCAGCAGGACTGAAACCCATGGCCTAGTCTGGGACCCGCACAACGGGATCAGCCTTCTCCTCTGCTATGCAGATGCAGTGTATGTAACTCTCAGTGAGAGCTGCACTACCCCTCTAGGGCCTGATCCTGCAGCACTAAGGTCCACGGGACTCTTGCCATTGGCTTCACTGGAAGCAGGATCCGGACCTTAGAGCATCATTGCTCGACCCGTGCTTCGCACAGGCTTTCCAAATGGTCTGCAGAATATTCTGAGATACAAGTTGTAGGAGACGAGAGCATTGCCACTGTGGGTCTGCCGCAGGCTCTCTCTTGTGAAGTGCTCCCACCAGCCCCCTGGGAGTTTTCAGGGCATCTCAGGACATTTCCCCCCTCAATCCCATGAGATGTTCCAGGTTCTACACTTTGAGTGGTGAGAAGTTACAGTATTAGGAGACGTCATGCTGGGCCTTAGCCTTTCAGTGCCTCCAGAGGGCACCCAGTTTGTTACCACACCCACCTCAAATCCTTTGATTAAAGCATCTGCTTTAATTGGTGGTAATATCATTCAAGCCAAACAGGGAACATGAAGACATAGTATTTGCATTCTTGTGCTAGGGGCAGTTACATATTGAAAAGCGATGTGGAACATCTTCTTTTTGCCAGCTTGTAACTCAGACCCCATCTTTCCCTCTCCTTGACAATATTTCATGTACACTGTATACATACACTTCAGCATCTCATGGCAACAGCAGCAGCAGCAACAACAGAATTAGTTCTCTGTCTGGGTGCCAAGTGATTGGATTGAGGTACTTTTAAATTAGTCAGAGTCAAATGCCTTTTTGATCTAAAGAGGATTTTGACTGAAGTCAGAACTCTTCATTCTTCTCTATTATCACTGCCAGTGATTGCTAACACTGAGACATCTTCCACCGAGAGTCTAATCCTGGAGATAGAACAACCCAGGCCCAGGGGTGCTCATGTTAGAGCAGGTCATCAGATTCCACATGCAGCCAGGATTTAACAAATACTCCACAATAAATGTTTACAGTCCTAGTGAATATGTTTAAGCAGTTTGGTATTTTAAAGCCTCTTTTGCCCTAAAGGTACCCTGAGGTTGCAAGATATCAATTTCTGCACTCTATTACCTGGCTATAAAATACGGATGTAGCAAATGATTCCTAGTTTGTTCTGTAGACGCAGCATGATAGCAATTTATACTGCTGTCTATATAAGGCAGCGTTAACACCACAAACATGGTGTCACAGAGTGTGAAAATTAACATATGGCTTTTCACACCCACCCATCCAGCCCCTGGGGTTTTGCAGAATGCAGAAAGCAAAGCAAAACCCTGAACATAATGTACATGTAAAATGTAAGCAGCAGCCATATGCAATGGTGTGGAAGTGGTGGTATGGCTGGGGCAGAGAACATGAGCTGCTCCTGGAGCAGTACTGGATGTGGCCGGGCTAAGTAGATTTTAAACACCTTTGGGTTTTTGTCAAACAGGAAAGTCTTTGAAGAAAACTCTGCTCCTTTAAAGGCCAGACAAATACAACTGGACTTCCCTCAGCTAAAGCAAAGGCGTAGTTCACTGCAGTCAAGCTCTAGAGACTATGGAGGAACAGCATAATCATACTTAATTATAGTTAACAGGTATACTTAATCCTGCCTTAATACAGGGAGCTAGACTAGAGAGGTCCCTGTCAGTTCTATATTCCCATGCTTCTATTGTTCTTTTTAGTCCCAACCCTGTTCCAAGAGCTGCAGCTGCATTCTCCCTGGCTACCCTGCTAAACACCAGGCCCCCTGAATGGCTCTTTTGAAGTCTGCTCTTGGAAGACTAGTTCATTCCCCACAGCTGGCCCTTCTTTGTAATGGCGGCAATCAGTGCAGCCAGCTGTGCTATATTCTTCACCTGGATGCAGAGAGGTTCTCTCTTCCCTGCCAAGCTCCAGTCAGGGCACATCCATCCTGCTGTCTTCACCTAGAACACTTCTGCAGCATACACTGGGTGTGCCAGTCTGCAGATGCAGCTCTTCATTTCTAAACTGCACGGTGCCAGTAGCTGATCCACGATGCTGTCCTGACTGGGGATGGAGAGGGAGGAATAGCTGGTTCTCCCAATTGTTCCATACGCTGCACAAGAAGAAAGAGAATTAGGGCTCAGGAGGGGAAAGGCCTGCTAAGAGGGATTGCCAAATCTCACACAGTTTTCAAGTGTTCACTCTTGGGAGACGGTGAGACTATTCCCCACGCTGAGGCTTCTGCATAGTATGCACTGCTCCAGCAAATCTGCTGGGGAAAACCAGCAGTAAAGGGGGGAAACAGAATCATGAAAAGTCTCTTTGAAATTGATAAAGAAAAGGAATGACTGTTCATCTCTGTAATGATGGCAGGATTCATTAAACAACAAACCAGCAAATGAGAAAGGAGTAAAATAAACTAGAGAGTTTTTGTGATGAACTACTGTACACAGCCCCTCTGTGTTCTCAACCCCAGCTTCCCACGCCTAAATTCCCATATTCATAATACTGTCCCTTAGGAGGGAGCGTCTCTAAATTATAATCTTCCACGAACATGTCTCTACAATCTCCATTATGCACCTTACACAGAGTGGAAAGGAATGTTAGTTTCAGGCAGAATCATGGCTTGTTTTTATTTTCAAAGATATGTGCACATTTGGTGCTCAGGAGAATGACTAGCTCACAGCAAAGGCTGGAGGAAGACAAAGAGAGAGATTTTTCCAAAGAACAAAGGGTGGTTAGGCATCTAAGTCCCCATGTGCAGCATCACAGCAATCCACAAAACTCCTGCTTGGCTGCTGCCTAAACTCACTCGGCATCTAACTTTCCACTGTAAAAGTTCCCTAGGCACCTATTTTTTAGGCCCTGGGGCAGGTACACTGCCGCCTCCCTCTAGGTGTCCTGGTGCTCATCTTCCACCTAAGCCCCAGAGCCATTCATGAACTGGGGGAAGACAGGCATTTGGCCATCTAAGTCAGGTGTGGGGCCTGATGCAGTAGAAAGCCTCTGAGCACACTGACTGGACCAGGTCCCATTCCAAATCCAGCTGGAGGAGAAGGAAGTGTCCCTATTAGAACTTGTAGCCCAGTAGTTAGAGCATTTGGCTGGGATGTGAGAGACCCAGATTCAATTCTCTCCTCTGCCAGAGTGGGAGAAAGGATTTGGTCTAATTCTTGCTGGCCTGGGTTCCCTAGGGAATCTCCATCCTTAGGGGTTTTCAAGGCCTGGCATGACAAAGCCCTGGCTGGGATGATTTAGTTGGGGTTGGTCCTGCTTTGAGCAGGGGATTAGACAAGATGACCTCCTGAGGTCTCTTCCAACCCTCATCTTCTATGATTCTATGATCATGACTATTTAAGTATTTATCACAGTCACTGGGCCAGAGAAAGAGAATAATACATTGTAGGCCAGTGGTTAGGGCACCCACCTGGGAGATGGGTGACCCCAGGTCCAGTCTCCCGGCTCCAATCACTCTTTCACTATTATCCCCAGTGGAACAGTTTCAGCGGGAGAGATGGAGGGAACATAACACCAGAATATCCCATACCCCAGTGGTCAGAGCCCTCTGCTGAGGTGGGAGAGCCCTTAGTCAAATCCTTTCTCCCGCTGTGGTAGAGAGGGGGCATGGGCAAGGGGAGGCATTGCCTGGGGTGAATCTTCTGCCTGGTGAAGCTGCTGCCTGGGGTGAATCTTCCTCTTCTCCTCTCCCCCACCCCATCCCCTTCCCCCCCGGAGGTCCCCGCAGCTGCCGGACGCGTCCCCCCTCCCCGTGGGGCGCGGGGTGTATGTGTGTGTGTGAGAATGCCAGTGGGGAGTCAGTGGTAGACAGGGGGGAAAGGGAGTGAGGAGGTGAGCAGAGGGGATCCCCGAGTAAAAGCCTTCCAGAGACCTAGGGCATGTCTTCACTGGCAATGTTAAAGCATTGCCGCGGCAGCGCTTTAACGTGGCTGGGTAGTCACAGCACCAGTGCTGGAAGAGCTCTGTAAAAAACCCACGCCCACCAGGCGAGGAGCTGGGCTCCCAGCGCTGGTGCACTGTCTACACTGCTACTTTACAGCGCTGAAACTTGCAGCGCTCAGGAGGGCGTTTTTTCACCCCCCTGAGCGAGAAAGTTGCAGCGCTGTAAAGTGGCAGTGTAGACAAGGCCCTAGTAGCTGATCACTGAAACTGTTAAAGAGCCATTAAAGTGGTAACGAAGTCATTTAACAGGCATTTGCCAATGCCCAGGAAGCCTTTGGCTTTTATATTGTAGGAAAATGTGTTACTGGGGTTAAAAACAGTTTCCAAATGAGGACTCCAGTTATTCTCTGTACCCAGAAGAAGTAACTGCTGAGCTGGCTCAAGGAGGAGCTGACCTAGCCAGTGAGTTTATTTCTTGATTTAGTCGTTTTATTCAAGCCCAGTTCAGATTGCTCTGAATCAGTGACCTGTCCTCTTCATTATTTACCATCGCCCTAATTTTTGTATCATCTGAAACCTTTATCAGTGATGATTCTATGGTTTCTTCCAGGCCATTGATAAAAATATGAAATAGCGTAGGGTCAAGAACCAATTCCTGGGTGGACCACCCATAGAAACAATCCTGCTTGATGATGATTCCTCAGTTACAGTTACATTTTGAGACCTACCCATTAGCCAATTCGCAATCCATTTACTGTGCACCATGTTACCTTTATATGGTTCTAGTTTTATAATCAAAATGTTGTGTGGTAGTGAGACAAACGCCTTACAGAAGTCTGAGTAGATTATGTAAACAGAGGTATGTATTGCACAGGTTTAAGTGACCACATGAGGTGCAATGCACCCACAGATGCTGTTCTTCTGCTCTCCCCAAAACTCTGCTAGTGCAATGCACCAGCACAGTTTCAGTGCAACAGCTATCTTTAATAATAAACAAATAAATAAGTCGGGGAGCTGACTAGTTTTTTCTAAATGTCTAAAGCTGAGCAACATTTGTGTCCAATTATAAATTAATCCAATACGTGAAAACTTTGAATGTTAAGTTGCTTTGCATTTTATAACCAACGCTCCATTAGAGTGGAGTTAGCCAGTCAGTGCCAGTTTCCAATCTGGCATCTGGATTTGCTCTGTATGCGTCATATATTTTACCACAAATGAGACTCAAAACAAGATCCTGATATTCTAGCTGAACCAAGTGGGACTGTTCCTATGGCAATAGCCCAGCTGGAGCTCTGATGGGGTGATCTCTTCCATAGAAGCCACAACCACTCTTTCCAGCACACTTATGAGTGTTTCTCCTATATTAAATGCAAATACTGCTTTTCTTTTTAGCTGATTTTCCTTTGCTAATGTCAAAAACTCTGAAAACGAAACGTTTAATGAACAGTCCTTCTGAGTTTGTTTCAGTATTTCCAGAATGTGCAAGTGGGTGTGAGCATTTGGACTTTCATCTCACAATAATAAGTCTGGTTTAGGAAGATGTCTTAATTTGGTGGTTGCTATGAGACCCATTTCTTGTTTCGGATGCTGCAGAGAGGCAAGTGAATCATTCAGAGGAACAGGATATTGTTGACACTGTCAAAAGAACTGTAAAAGTTTACCCGCAGTGGGTCTCAAATGGAACACAAACTTAGAAAGTCCAAATTAATTTTTCGACAGACGAAGATGAGGGGGTGGGGGAACCTAGTAGATAGATCCTCTTTGTAATATCCATCAGCACCTCCATTTTCTTTGTCACTTTCCAGATTGCAAATCCTCAGCAGATGCTAGCTGCTTCCTGGAGCATATTTTGAGGAAGGAGAGGATTTAACATGTCCCTCATTAATTGAAGCTAAACTCTCTGCCACAGAAACCGTGCACCTAGGCTGTGACCTATTAGGCTAGGCCTACACTGCTAGGTTGTATGGACTATGGGATTGTGAATTGCAGAGCATGCCAAAGAGCTGCATTCTAACTGCCCTATATGGACGCTGCTGGTGTGAACTAAAAGGTACCTAGTTCATGTTTTTTTAAAATCAGTGCAGCTGGAGACCTGCCCTGAAGAGAATCATAGAATATCAAGGTTGGAAGGGACCTCAGGAGGTTATCTAGTCCAACCCCCTGCTCAAAGCAGGGCTAATCCCCAGACAGATTTTTGCCCAAGATCCCTAAATGGCCCCCTCAAGGATTGAGCTCACAACCCTGGGTTTAGCAGGCCAATGCTCAAACCACTGAGCTATCCTGCCCCTCCTGTAGAGCATTAGTGTATATGAAGTTATGAGCTTTTGCTGTATGATTGTTACTGAAATATGTTGTAGGTTTGAGAGTCTCTACTGCTAGATAGTGCTCCATTCCTGGGAGGGTGTTATGCGACCATTAATCAGCAGGGGAGGTGTAAACAAGGGATTTACAATAGCTTACAGTGAGACTGCTTTTATGGATGAGGACTGCTGTACTCTCAGGACTAAGGGTTTGCATGATCAAGTCTTAAATTAAGACAAGAACAGCTGACAGAGATGACAAACATAAAGAGAGACTGAAGGGGGGGGGGGGTTGTTCAAAGGGGATGGAAATAGGACCATGTGATTGGTCAGGTGTAGTGTAGTGTAGTGGGGGAGGGATAGCTCAGTGGTTTGAGCATTGGCCTATTAAACCCAGCGTTGTGAGCTCAATCTTTGAGGGGGCCACTTAGCGATCTGGGGCAAAAATAAGTACTTGGTCCTACTAGTGAAGGCCGGGGGCTGGACTCGATGACCTTTCAAGGTCCCTTCTAGCTCTATGAGATAGGTATATCTCCATCTTGAGGGCTACCTTACTTTGTTTTTAGAGGACAGAGTGGTCAGGAAGGTGGCTCCAGGCATAGCAGACTTGGGGGCTGTCAGCTAACGGGATGCAGGCTTGTATAGAATTCAGGCCAGCTGTTCTCTCAACACAATTTGTTCAAGAGTTCAGCTTTTTTTTTCTTGTTCCCAAACTTCTGCAAAAAAGGCCCCTGAAATTCATTATCCTGTAACTGAATGACTTCAGGGAATAGTTATTAAACTGCAGCCTGTCACAGGGTGGACTGGCCCCTCTAAGGGAAAATGGGGCCAGTCCCCCCGTGTCATAATTAACTGCATCCCAGTGAATTAAGGGGTGGGACTAATGGAGTCAGCTGTTACCAAGGGGAACACCTGGGCCCCATAAAAAGGCTTGGGAGGGACCAGTGAGAGGAGGCTGCAGACATAAGGGGTTTCTGTGAGAGGGCCTGAGGTAGGGTCTGAAAGAAGCAGGCAGGGCCCTGAGCGGGGAGATGGTGGGAAACTTGCTGGGAGGGAAAGAGCTTCTAGGGGGGAAACCCTGTGAGACAGAACTCCGCTTAAGACACATGCTGTATTGCTTGGGTGTGGGGTAAAGAGCAGAGAACTCTGACATAGTTCAAGGGGGCTAGAAGCACTGGTGGTTTACTTTCTCACTGAACCTTTCCTTACCCTGGAAAAGGACCAGGCTGGAGGGCTGGGCCATGGAAGATGAGGATTGAGAGCAACAGGCAATAGGTGTAAGGAATGTAGTCTTGCATCTGTGTCCCTCCGGGCAGCCTCTGAGCACAGCTGAGCTGCAGCAGGGCCACCTGATTGACTGCTCTGTCTGAATGGCCAAGGAAGCCAACCGGCCTTCCCTTAAGCCTGACAGCAACAGCTGACTTCTGGCTGGTCAATACACACTTCCACAGCTGTGAGCTCTCTCCTGTGTTGCCCAGTCTGTTCCAGAGCTGTCAGTTCATGACTCCAACTCTGATCCTGGGCGTGTCCCTTGCTGCTGACTCTAGCTCTGACCACTAGGCATGACCGTTTGTGCTTTGACCACTAGGTATGGTTGCCCTCGTCCCAGTTCGTGACACTAGGGAGTGCTAGAGTAGTGAGCCCTCGGGCAAGTTCCTCCCCCTTTTACAAGCCATTTCTATTTTTCTGTCAATTCAGCATATTAATAGACTCCCAATCACCAAAATCTAGATGCTGTAACTATAGTTATGTAACTAAACTAAGCAATACAGCAGAGATTTTGAATTATGTATTTGACTGCCTTACTTGCAATTTGAATTCATGCTTTGTTGGTTAGTTACCTCAGTTAACTATTTTTGAATATAACATTTGAAAACTGCTTTGTCTGACATTCAAGCTAATCATGTTCTTTGTGTGAGGGTTCAGCTTTGAAAAGCAAAAGTGTTTGAATCTTGACTGGAAAAGATCCTGGCTACAGTCTAATTGAAATTTGCCTTTCAATTCAGACAAATCTTCCGGGACATTTGTCTCCTAACTAGCGGTGCTGGAAGCAGAACTCCATCAACATTGGGAACTTGTTCTTCCTTTCTGAATGGCCTACAGACGCCATTGTCCAGAACTGCTCCACTAATATTACTGCAACAAGGCCTCCATCACTTTCAATGTGGCTCACGTTTGGTCACCACAAAGATGCCCATAGCTGGCAAAGAGAGAAGTGGCAGGAATAACTGTAAGTGGTAGCACTGAGTCTGAAGAGGATCTCACTGTCCTGGAGAAAATGAAGATTAATTTGACTCATTTTACTGAAAGGCTGAATCGTGTATATTCTTCCCTCTAGTTAGCAGTGATTTCCCAAGTGACCATCTCATAGGACAGCATGGAGAGCACCAGGTGGGAGGAAAGCAGCATTGATAAGCTCTCAGAAACAGTCTTTATAATGAAAATGTCAGAAACATGTTTAACTAAACTGCATTGTGTGATGTTGTTAATATCTGCAATGCCGTTCTTCCCATTTTTGTGTTGCATAAGGCTGTATCTTGTCAGGTCATAGCAATTTGTGTTACATTACATGAGAAAGCCCAGGTGATGGATTTGATCTGACGTGTGGCATTACAGACAGATGCGCTGTGTGGGAAAGCTGAAAGCCTTACATCCACAACCCTCACTACTGTGCTAGAGTTCAGGGCCCATTAGCTGTTGTGCTAGTGGAATCTGGGGATGGGTGAACCAGATCAGAAGGAACAGCAGCTCAGTCTTCACTCAGAATTTTAACTGAATTTATTCTCATCTTGAACGTAGAAAACAAGTACTCCTTGGGTGTCTGTTTGTTTTTTTCCATAATCACCTATGCCTATGTATCTCGGTTTCAGATAGTGTTCCAATATTTCCTCCCTGGCATTTCTTCTGGAACTTATGCACCCTTTGACTTAGGAAGTGCTCAAAAACTCATGAGAAAGGAAACGTTCTCAGGAGTGTTCCTGCGTGACAGCTGGACAGAAGATGTCTGGACAGGTTATCATCCACGTGCTTGGTTCCTTTTAGCCTGAGCCCCTGAAGCTTTTGGAAATTTGACCCTCTTTTCCCCAAAGTCACATTGCGGGGCAGATGATGTAAATTGTCAGAGCTCCACTGAATTCAATGGAGCACTGAAAACTTACCCCAGCCAAGGATCTGCCTCTAAATCATTATATAGGAAAGGTATTTCTCCTCACCCCATGCAAAGGGGGTGGGGAACCCTTCCTGTGTAATGGGCATCACACAAAGGTGAATCAAATTTTCCTCTCTTCTGATCGGTTTATAGTGCTGATTGTTTGATGATCTGCCACAGCCAGTCAGATTTTTTTCATAGCAGACAGCAGCAATCCTATTGCTGAGTTTATTTGCCTTTTTCTGTAGAGTGTAACCACTTTACCTCACTACATCTTTCTACTGCACCCATTCATTCGTCGTCTGGCTACAGACGAGCCAGGCTCTGTTTAACAGACTGGGCTTTACTCTACTCTCCAATGCATGTGATCTCTGCTCAGGCTCATTGGAAAGGGGAGTCTGAGCAAACTAGCCCCAGCATAATTTAAAGGCGCAGGATAGCAGCTTGCACTTAAAGTGCTGCAAAAATGTCAGGGCTTTACACAAGTGAAGAATTAGATGTAGAGGAGCCTTACTCAGTGACACCATCCTCTGCCCCCCAAAAAGCCCCCTGCTTCCCCTTATATCAAGAGGAGATTCCGCTGATGCAGAGTGACTTCTCCAGGGGCAACATTTGGCTGCTCGAGGTTCACTTGACATTGAATGAGTGGTCAAAGCTCAAGAACTCCTTTGATACATTTAAAAAATGTCTTGCAGAAATATTCCACATCACCCTCAAGTCTAATGTACCCTTTGGGGGCTCTGATGACGTTTTTTGGTGAATTCTAGGAGAGGGCAAACCAGAATTAATGGAAAGGCAGTTACAAGGCTGCTTCTCAATAATTAATGTGGTCCAACCCAAAGCTCATTGAAATAAGCGGGAGTCTTTCCATTGTCTACAGTGGGCTTCAGATCAGGCCCTATATGCTTGTATGCATGTAGGCATTTTGTAATTTAATATTTTGATATGGTTTTATCTTGCCCTTTGGGTAAAAACTCAAAGAATCGGACAGAGAACCCATATTCATTGACGACAATATACTGGAGAACCAATTTATCTGATTTCAATGTGGTAATAGCTCAGCAATGAATGAGGCATTGGTTTCTGAATATATCATGGGTTTGATGTCATTTGCTTGACTGAAATACAGCCAGGCATAGATATTCTTTTAGTCCTTTTAAATGAAGTATTATCCAGTGGTTACTCATGTCCACATAAACCTTGATCAATAGGGTGGAAAGGTGGGTAAGGGGCAGTAGTTGTGACCAGATTTGATTTAAGATCTGAATCCAGGCCAGAATACAGTCAATATGAAAGTCTTATTATTCAAGGTGATCACACCACAAATGGCGTCTTTAGCTATTCTGTATAGACCCCTAAGTGCTAATTCAGTTTTTGTTAATAGGACTTTTTGATTTCCTGGCATCACTTTTTATTGAAGTTTGATAGATTTATGTTTCATGGGGGGTTTTAATATTCATGTTGACATTTTCCAAGATAAATTGGCCACATAATTTATTAGCATATTAAAGAAATTAGTCTTTGCTCCTCCACTTACTAAGGAAATGTCTTGCTGAAATGCATGCACTGAAAATTGAGTCCTTCCATGCTTTTAAGATATCATTGGGCATTTCTCAATGCTATGAAGGATATATTGGTGGCCATCAGAGATCAGTGTGAAGGGTTTGAAAACTTGACTCCACTCAGGGAGAGGGATTCAAAGTGAGGGCCATATTAAAAATTATAATACTTATTGCAAAGAAATGCCCATGTTAAGCTATTATTTCCAGTGTAAGTAGCTCACTTCTGCAATAGCTTATAGCAATGCATCCATGAGATGGCCATTTCAGGATTATGCAAAAGGAATAAAATTGATGGATACCAACACTGTATCTTATGTATAAAGGTCATTATGTACAGGGAAATATTCTAATTCACCTTAGTGTAGCAGGCAGTGTGTGTTTGTGCTGCTTCTTTGCTTGTTTGTGTTGAAAAGCAAGGAGCAAACCACTTACAGACAATGAATTTAGCCTTTTCCTGATCATGGGATATTGCAACCAGATCACAATTGCTTCAAATCTATTTGTTGTTTTTAATTTATTTGACAAATACATATGTTAAAATTAATTGAAGGAGAAAACAATCAGTCATTTGAAATTCTAGCTATATTTTTGATGGTTATTGGTCATGTGCCAAATGGTATTTTTCCCCCCTTTTCCCTGATTGAATGAGCATGCAAGCAGATCAGTACAAATTCTTCTGCATGTGAATTTAAAATGTCTATTTTGCAAATTCTCCCATGACTTTTTGAAATTTGCTGTACATGTAAATTAGTTACAAGTACTACAGCTATAAGTTCAAAACAGCCAGTTGTGAGCACAAATGGCTAATCTTAGTCACCTTATGGATGTAATTACCTAGTTTATACACACAATTGCTATAAGTAAACTCCAGAGTTTAAAATCAGGCTCACTTATGCAATTTGCCAACTTTACTATCCTGTCCACTCAGAGCTGACATTAATGCTGGGAAGTATATTCAGACCTATGCAAAAGATCAATAATAGAATTATTTTACAGTGCCCCCTGCAGGGCAACTGAAATGGCCAGAGCACCGTTGGCTATTGTTGCTCCGGAGCTGAAGTCCTGTAATACTTTAGTCTTTAAGAGAACTAAATGTTTATTTCAGTTAAATCTGCCTAGGACTCAGGTGTTACATTTGGGCTGTAAACATCCAATGAAGAACATTCTTCTGTTGTAATCACCAGCTGCCTCTTCTGTTTAAGGATTTGGATGGTTAGAAATATGGTTGCAATAATGTGGCTTTTTTCCCCCTAGGCTCATCATTAAATAGCAAACACAAGTCACTCTGAAACCCAGTTACTATCAGAAGAGATATATAGGCAGGCTCAAACCTCTTCCAAAAAACCCCAACCAAACAAAAAACTGATTTAGAGAAGCTAATCCATGCTTTTATCACTTCTTGTTTAGATTACTATAATGCTCTTTCAAAGGGATACTGGAAAAGCAAAAATTCCAGCAGTTAGGCTCAAATTCAGGCTAAAAAGACTAAGCACATTTCACCAGTGCTAGCTTCATTATCTTGGCTTGCTGTTAAATACATGTTTTACCACTTCAGTTGAAAGCATTACATAACCAGGCAGCAGCTTATGCTAGTTGCTTTTAAATATCCTCTTGCTCACCTGTTCTGCTCTATGAGCCACAACTTCCGTATTTTTCTACTTCAGAATGCAGACTCCCTGCACTCCATGACAGGACACAAGAATTTCAGAAGTAAGAACAACTTCCCAAATTCAGAGTGCCGGGGGAGTTTTAGGTAACAGGATTGGGATAACTTCTGGATATCCCAGAAGACACCACGCTTACAGGGAGATTTGCAGAGGGATAAAGGGCAGGTTGGTGCCTAACTCCCAACATAGTTCCATGGGATCAAGCTCCTTTGAAAATCCCTGCCTATGTCCTTATTACACATGTGAAACATGCATTACAATATTTGTCAGCAGGGCCTCAGTTTTGCATCTCATCCAAAAGAGAGCAACTTCTGCAGTGCAGTAGCCCATAGCATTGAACTGGCATTGGAACAACAGTGCTTTGGAGGGAAGAACATCCCCTTCTGAATCTCCAACATTGCCTCTAGTGGTACAGATCACGCTCCTTTTACCATCAGGTTCTGAGTATTGGTTCAAACTCAGAATGTGGAGTTCTGCTGTGTAGATGAACCCTGAGTTACAATGTCCGTTCCCTGTAGCAATAATAGTTGATGTCCTCTATAACCCGCCCCCCCCCCCTTTTTTTGGATGTTCCTGTTTGTTCAAGAAAAATCAGATGGAAAACTGATCACATTTTGTTATTTTGTACTTTTGTTAACCTGACTGCTTTGCGGTGGTGATGGCTTTTATTTAACACACTGGGAATTTTAAATTATGACACAAAGTTGGAGAGGTCAAGTAGGGAGACTTCATTAGGCAGTAAAGCCATCTTTACTAATTATGTGGTGCATGTTGCTTTCATACATAATTATGTACCATATAAAAACATTAAAGCCAAAATGTGCTGGATTTTTCCCTTTATCCTCTCCATGCATACAGGATGTGACACAGAGGCCCAGTGGTGGTTCACTACTTTGTCAGCAATTCTTGTCAGGCCTGACACACTCACTACACTTAACAAACTGTTGTGATATATAGCATGCCACCTTTTCAGTATATATCACTGGAAAACTAATAGCTCAGTATTCCTGCATGATGTATGTATGGGGTGTGTACCGAGTTATGGATCTGTCCCTAGAATCATAAGCTCAGTCTGCCCTTGTCAAAGGAACTGGTATCTGTTTGTCTGACCAGCCTGGTCATCAGGCAGAGACCATAAAAGGTGAACAAAACCATCAACCTGGTGAGTTGGGGAGGTAGCCTCTCATAAGGGTCTGAACCTCAAATGATGAGCAATTGAGCCAATATTGATTGTATACAATATTAGTGCATTATACAAACGTATCAAGTAATGTCTTTTATGAAAGCTTGTGACACAATTGTGAATATCACATTGAGAAAGTAAGCATTAATACTATATATGAGGAATTATGGATACTTGTTGATATTCTGCTTTAAAATCTGTGACCAAACACAGGGAAAAACAGGCTTGCTGCCAGGAGGGAAGGCAGCTATCTTCGATGTAAAGTAGCACTGTGGAATCAAAACAATGCAAACTCTATTTGCACTGGAATCAGCTGTGGAATGTGGGAAGCCCACAAGAAGGGAAGAACAGCATGAAGCCATCCTGCCTCTTGACGCAGGGTTAATGTATTTTGAGAGTGATACTTTTCAAAGGTTTACTGGACTATAAAAAGTATACAGGTTCTCTGCCTCTCTTTCACCTAGGAAGACAAGGTAAACCAGCATCTTGTACTTCTATGGAAGGTCCTGACTGAGGAAAAAGTCAGGATGGCTGGAAAGAAGAAAGATTGGTGAGAAATGTATCTTGAACAAAGACTTGTTAAGTTAGGTCTTAGACACTAGAAAGCATATTTTTACTTTGATTGCTTGTAACCATTTTTATCTTTAGCCCTTGTCCTTGAATTCACATAAGATTATTTAGTCAAACAGAGGGTTTGTTTTACTTTTAATCTAAACCAGCCCAGTGCTGTTTGAATTGAAGTGACTATTACTTCAACTGGAGCTAACAAACTGCATTTGTCTCTGTAGAGAAGCAACAAACCTTAGTATTGAGTACCCCAATACTGTGGGCCCATTGAACACAATAGAACTACTCGCATATGTGCAGTTATTTGTTGTTGGCAGGATCAGGGTTTATCTGGCAAAACATGTCCTTGCTTTTCCAATTTCACAACAAAAAATATGAAGTAGTACTTTATTCCTAGCCTGGAGTTTTATATTCAATTATAGGGCACTATATTTATTAGCTTCTAGTTCACTATTGCTACTTTATCTAGCTTGGCTATTATTTCTTAGTCCTACTTCAAAGGTTAAGGTACAAGAGGGGTATAGAGCTTCTTTTACACAGGCAGCCATTTTTCATTCTTCTGAATGGCATATGTGTTGCTTTAAAAGAGTATTTAATGTATCAAAACCAGAACTCATGAGACAATAATTATTTAGTAGCTGATTAAACTTTGAAGCTGGATTTACTGATTCACTGGATTTCTCGTGGACAATAATTCCTATTTTAAAGGCCCTTAAATACTTATCTGCAATATTTACACAACACAGCAGCTGCAAAAGAACCATTATGGTCTATTCATGGAAATAATCCAGGTTTTAAAACTTCCTTAGAGTGCATTTCCAGAGAGCTTAAAGCAACATCTATCTGGTAAATAATACACATTTGGAAAGGTCACTAAATATGTACTTGTATGATGCATGTTTTAAAATGACAGTAAATCCACATTAAAAAGGAGTTATTCTAGCCTTGGTCACCTTATGTACCCTTATACCAGGCAATCTTCGTTTTTAAAACAAGGCAAATACAAATAGTAAAAGTGCTCAAACTGTAGAAAGTTTCATAAAGAAATGCATAGTGCATAGCTGTGAGGCAAATGAAAGCCTCGTTTTGGGAAAGTGCTTGAGCATGTGCTTAAGTCCCATCGACCTTGCTGAATTTAGGAGAGAAAGCACAGGCCAGTGAGGGGATTGAATAAGTAGCAAAGTACATCTGCATTAAACTCTGAGTCCCTGGCTTTTGTTAGTTTATGCTTGAGCCTTAATGCTATTTCACAGTAATGTTCTGTGTGCTAATTAACCATTGAGGCTGGGAAATCAAATAAGCAATTGATAAAATCAATCGTTGCCCAGCAGAAAAGGTTTTCCTTGTACAGTTTGGTCCATGGGGAGATATTTGTGCCAGCAGAGAAATGAACATACAAATGTGCTGTTGAAGTTATTTAGGGCAGTGAAAAACATAAGTTACTACATTTGTATTGAATGAACTATAAGATCTCTCATTGCAGTAATTGATTGTTCCTTTGGGCACTTTTGGGGCCATTTCATTATTTTCAGGTTCCTTATTTATTCACTCACTGCCTTCCGCGTCTGGTTTTATAGCCCTCTTCAAACCTCTGTCCAGCAGCAATGGTAAAGGAATTCAGGGCATGGCTACACTCGAAACTCCAAAGCGCTGCCATGGGAGCGTTCCCGCGGCAGCGCTTTGAAGTGCCAGGGTGGTCGCGGCGCCAGCGCTGGGAGAGAGCTCTCCTAGCACTGCAGGTACTCCACCTCCCCAAGGGGATTAGCTCCCAGCACTGGGGCACTGTTTAAACTGGCGCTTTACAGCGCTGTAACTTGCTGCGCTCAAGGGGGTGTTTTTTCACACCCCTGAGCGAGAAAGTTGCAGCTCTGTAAAGCGCCAGTGCAGCCATAGCCTCAGAAGAATCTCCACTCCACCTCTGCAAATGAGAAATGTTTAAAGGGAACTTTTTTCTTAATGCTAGTGCAGCTAATCATCTTATAAAATCATTTCATTGTATAATCTATTGCTGTATGTAATACGTGTGTGATGAATAGGTATAAGTGCAGCAGTATGTAAGATAGTATTTATAGGGGTATAGGATTGATAAGAGTGTGTTATTTATATAAGTAAGATAAGCCTATAGGCTTTAGGTCTGTAAGGGTAGGTAGCTTGGCCATAGGTCTCTGGCCTGAAATAGATTGGCATGACTAGCTGACCAGGAGATAACACATCTTATAGTTTACAGGTACAGGGTTAAATGCTGATCTTCTGGAAACTGCAGAAATGGACTGGAAAACACACTGCAATCTGCTAGTTAATACCACAAGGTGCCTGATGATAACATTTCAGGGGATTCTGTAATAACTTCAGGTTGCTCACCTCATTCTCATAGATCTTAATGAGAATCTGGGCAATAGAGGGGGTAGCCTATGAGAAATGGGGTGCCCTAAATTCACAGGGTGTGGAAGTGCAAATAAGGAGAAAGGGTTTGACGCCGTCACTTGCATGAGCGCAGTGAGCATAAAACAAATTCAAGATAAAAGATGTTGTCTTGTCGCGTCAGTGGAGCCTGAACTAACCCCTCACCCATAGACATTGTTCTCCGGTCTGGAGCTGGGGAGCGCTGCACAGCCGTATGAGAAGGAAACTATCACTGTAGTGCCCACAGAGTACATGCTCGAGGAGTGAACAAACACTTCTGCCTCCAGGGCTTCCCATCTTCCACCAGCACTGAGTTCATTTGGAAATACAACAAATATGTTATGTTTAAAATTTATCTTGTAAAGGTCTGATCTAAACCAGAGAAATCCAGATCTCCAGCTGACATTCTGTCCTCACACTGGCTTTTAGTGCAATGCAGAGACATGAATTACACTCCTCATTCCCTCTAAGTGCACTCCCAGAATGGGCATAAAATTGCCCATTTCCCTCCGTGATATAGGGTGCCTTGTTTCTGTGTCGAGGTGGATTTTGGTAGCTATTACTACTTAACTGGCTCATGTGTAAATTTAATTTCACCTCTTCTCTGGGCCTTGAGGATGCCTTACTCTTCTTTGGTGCTGCATTCTCTTTGGAGAGAGGCAGTTCTAAACTTAAAAGTAACAAAGGAAGATTGAATTGTCTATTTTAAATAATATCTAAGCCAACTGTTACTTCATTTCTGAATTTATCTTTAGACAAAACTAAGGAACTTTTGTGTAATTCCCATTTTTAACAGCCCTTCTCTCATTCCTGGTGCATTACCAAAACCTAATACTTTTCTGTAAACAAAAGTGAAAGACAGACAAATATTTCTGAGCTAACCAGGGTGAGGTTTTGAAGCGAAGATTTCAACCACCTCTTCAATGCCCTGGTCCAAGGTTTGGGGTCCTATGTCTCACCGGCCTTAGAACTTATGTGGTCATTTGCACTTGTTCAAAGTGGGTGTAAAAATACTACAGACTCAGCAGGGCAGCCTTGAGCCCCCACTTTGCACAGGTGTGAATGACTGACTGCAAGAGTGGGGAGAATGAAGCCCTCGATGTCAAAATCTGGAAGTTTAATGACTTGGATAAACAGTGCCTGACAAGATCACTCATATGAAGAGGGGTTAAATAGGGTTGGCATTCCCCAGGGGTCTAATTTGGAATAATGGGCTGAAACCGAGAAGAAAATGTTAGGCTGACAGTCAAGGAAAACCTGTCCTAACCACTAGAGCTACTAGACTGCAAAATGGGACATTTTATAGGGTGGGTTTACTCTGAGGCAGTGCCTATGTAAAAAGGTACCTTCTAACTCATCAGATTTGCCTTCTGCATGAAAGCCTGGTCCCACTGGAGTCCAATGGGAGTTTTTCCATTGAAGTCAGTAAGACCGGAACTTTACCCCTATTCAGAATCAGAGCTACTTACTCTCCATGGAGCCAACACATGTATGGCAGCAGGGAACCAGATTCCATTCAGGCTTGAATTGTCAGCAGAAGTGTTAGCTAACGCCTTGCACGACAATGGGATTTCAGCCAGCATCCCTGCTAACCCCTACTGCAGACACGGTGTACACCAGTACAAAAACAGGCTGCACTAGGAGTTTGTACAGTGTACCTACACCAGTCATTGAAATTCCAGCATACACAAGGCCTGAATTTTAACAGACGCACCAGATCTTGTCCTTCCTTACACCTGTGCCACCTCATTGGACATAGTGGGGATGGCAAGAATGTAACAGAGGGCAGCAATGAAAGATGATGGTGCTGCAAGACAGAGAACCAGCTTGACTTTCAGATCCCAGGTTGCAGGTTTGGCAGCTACAAGCACTATTTTTTTTTACTTGTAAACTGCACAAACATAATTTTAGAGTCATGGTGAAATACTAATCATGGAACATATTGCTTTTGTGAGTTTTCAGAGTGGAACTGCACTTTAATTTAGTCACGTTAAAGCACTGCTGAATATAATGCAAAGAGCAATTTTGAGTGGACAAGGGTTTGACATAGTCCTAATACTTCTGTTCCATGCCTAACTTCCTCAATTCTGTGAAAACAGCACTTCGAGTTCCACCTTTTATTTTTTATTTTTTTTTTGTGAGCCTGGGGGTGGGTCCACAAACACACTGAACATCAAACTCCAGTCTCTGACAACGTGGGTTTGTGGTTCAATGCAAATACTTCACACAGCTCAAGCTGGGAGCCTGGCTAACGGAGATGCTATGTGGTGTTAATTTAAAATAAAATTAATTTTTCACAGCAGCAGCTGCAACCATGTTGATAGACTTAACTGCCATCTGCCAGAATTCCACTGAGTAGGATGGAGCACCAAGAGTGGGTACCTTTCAGTTTAGAAACCACTTATGTCCAGGGACTTTGGTAGCTTGTGAGACAATTTCCCCACCCCTGCACTCCTCCCCCAAATTAATAATGTTAATCAAACCAGTGTCATATTTGAAGGTTTAAAAAAAAAATGAAGCCAGAGTGGGTGGGTGGTGGGGAGGATGCAGCCACTGCATTTCTAGGGAGGGGGCCTGGACCATGGACAGTTGAGCAATCACAGAAGAGGATAAAGGGCCTCCAAGGCTCCATCGGCACTGGTACCCATGCTCAGTTACTTGACTGTGTCCATTCTTGTGCATGTTCCATATACCTGCGTCGAGTGTCCACATGTGCTGGAAAGGGGCACCATGCTGGGTACATGTGCAAACCTGAATCCCATGCTGCTACTGCTGTTCTGTGAAGCTAACACAACTATTTCAGGTGCAGTATCCCAGGGTTATGTGCGTCACAAGTAATGAGCCTGTGCCCAGCTTGCCCAACTAAACGCTTTTTGACTTGCAACAGCTACGATATGTGACTCGAGTAGTTGAAATGTTACCTGCGGAGCAAGAAGGGAGCTGACCCTTGGCAGAGCCTGTAGGAACGGCATTGAGCTGGCTGGAAATTACTCTTTTATCATCTTACCAGTGTGTACCTGGGAAACTTACTCTTCCAACCCTCTCCTCGGCAGTCTCCAGCAAGCCCTTGTTGTGTAAGCAATTCATGGCGGTTTTCTGCATTGCACCCTGAGCTCAGTAGCTTGTGCCCAAGAGAAACTGCTGCTTCTCTGACACCAGCCGTGTCTAATGTGACGGAAGTTGCTGGAGACCCTAGGAGGTCAGGAACAGTGGCAACTGATGCTAGTGCTCCAAAAGGATGCTCCACTCCTTGTCGGCTGCACCCGTCCTTTGTGCGAGATGCTTATTGGGTGCTGAAATGCTACTGCTCTAAGGAGAGTGACACCAGTGCAAGTGAAATCAGCATCAGGCTCAGGGGAGGCTAATTCACACAGACAGAAACCAGAGAAAATGTGCATGTGAATCCTTGTGACTGGAACTCGCTACCTTTTACACAGCTCTGCTCTCTGCCTCCACACATGCTTGGCATGTTGACTGCATGAGCCTTTTCCTCTTGTACCTTCCTGCCATCGGGAACGGTCTCCCTGTATCTCCAGCTCATTTCAATACTCAGCTTAAACACCCTTTTCCTGCCTGCCTTCTCTCTCCCTTCTGCTGTTCTTTCTTTCCATGTAGCCATTATATAGATGTACACGGTGAGTGAGACTGTATTATTTAACTCTTTGGCTCAGCAATAGAAGCCTGCAAACCTTCCAGGATCCAGTTTGTATGAAAAACATTCAACAAGATAAAGTTGCATTATACTTTCCTATATTCACCTGCTGGGAGCCTTTGAGCGTATTATGATTTACTCTGGGAGGGACACATGCACCATACTTGATGTTCCATTAATGGTAGCTGCATTGCCTCGTCAATTATTTATGGGGAAGGATGCCGTCTGGGCTTGAATTTCTGTTAAATCCCTCACTTCCAAGGATTTTTCTTTCTCCCCTTAGCTTTCTTATAAAAATTTGATTCCAGCTACAGCTTAGTTTACTTTATGTGCTTTGGGTTCAGTATCAATCAACCACACTATGTTCCTGTACGCTCTCCGCAACCCGTTTGAAGCTCACCAAAGAGTTCTGGTTTGGTACAACTGTCACACAAAGCTCTAGCTCACTTCTTGCTTTACCCAAACACATTTGCGAATCCCTAATATTCAGGCTTCTTTGTACAGGCCTCCTGCTTGCACAAGCCGGGATGGAGACTGAAGTTGACTCGCCGCCATCAATGCTTAAATGTACACAAACGGACAGTGAGTTGTGAAGAAGCTGACGAGTCAGATGCTGATTGTAGTTACTCTCTTGAGGTCAGTGTAATAATTCTGGATTTACACTGGTGCAGCCGAGACCAGAATCTGTCCCAAAGAGGGTGATTTCAATAACTCTGTCAGACACAGTTAGCAGCGTGCACACATCACATTGCAGAAAGGTGTATGGGAACAACCCCCTTATGCATCATTCCAGCAGGCTGCGGTTTCAGTGCATGGCCTGTCTTTGCCGCATCATCCTACAGGAAAAGAGTTTCAATAATAAGTTTCTTCCTCTGCAATAATGAGCACAGAATGCCACATAATCAAATATGTGCAGTGATACGTGAAACAGGACAAAGTATCATGTGACAAATCAGGTCACGCCATGACAGTGCAATGGACTGACATGCTCCTTAGACAGGCACAGTGCTCATTTGTGATAGCTCACAAAGAGAGGGAGAGACACGCAGGCAGAGCCCTGCATTCTCCGTGAGCTCCAGTGTTGGCTTCTGATGGCGTTGCTCTGCAGGACCACAGTCTTCCTCTCCTTCCCTTACCCACTCCCTTCTCGTCTACCACTGATGGCGGGCTCCATCACACACAGATCTGAAGGGGAGGCTGTAAGATTTTGGGGGTTTCTAACATCCCCCCACAATCACTATTTGATCTGAAGGCATGGAACTGTAACTGAGACTCATTTTAAAATAGTCTCTAATCTCCACCCTGGATGAGCTAAACAAAACCCCATAGAATTTTTTTTTCTCCTGGACTGTCTTGAGATTGCTTCAAGCATGCTTCCCAGGGAGATAAAGGAAAAGTCTCAAAGTAAACCCTTTGGAGAGGAACCAGAACCACCAAGAATTGCTGCTGTCTCCACCAAGGCAGTGCACGTTCCTTTTCATTTCAGGCAGTATTTATAGCTCCTTCCTCCCTTCTCAATTATCACTATGAGAGGCAGTAAAAAGAAAGAGATAAACAGAAGGGAAGTGGCTCTGAACTCTGCAAATCGGAGCTGGGCCTGTCGCTTTCTTTCCCTTCTGTATCATCCCTGATTAGACCCATGCGCAAACAATAAGGGATGCGTTTATATGGTACATGTGTTTCCACGAGCATACCACAATCCTGCCTTCCTAGGAACTCTGGCACGTGCATTCCAGGGGAACATTTGTTAGTCCAATTAGTAAAGCATTTTGCCTCTAGGCGAAGCTGTTGGGCAACTCTCACAAGTGCGTTACTCTCAAAAATCAGAATGATGCGACTCAGCTTCAAAGTGATGCGTGTTCCCATTTAACTGGAAAAATCTCTGTCAATTCAGGTGCTGGTGTTTTGTTCTGAGGGGGCAGAAAAAACAAGATGCAACTTAGCTTGTCACTTTATTTGCTGTGGAATAGCTTCAGCTATAATAGTATTTGATGTGGAGTCGAAAGGCACAAGGAGATAAAGGGCTTAATTTGAATCAATATTAATTTTGTGCAATTTACTTTTAACTTTACTTCACAGCAAATACAATTAGCCTGCTTGGAATCTATCAAAAAAAGTCGTTTTTCAACTTAGAAAACTGTTAACTAAACCGGCAGATTGTTCCTGGGCCCAAAGGAGTGTTGTTTATTATTTCAGTTTTGATCAGCCACATATGCATATTTTAAATGGGAAAATGCTGTTGGGAGTAGACAGGTATAATGCCTGCTGTGCAGGGTCTTTATGTACGGCCCAGGCTAGGATCTTTGCTCAGAAGGCCCCAATCCAGCAAAGCTCTTAAGCATGTGCTTAACTTTAATCACATGAGGAATGTCATTGACTTGATATGGGACATGATTAGTGTTAATCACCTAAGTGCTTGGCTGCATCTAGGACAGAATTTTGCTTGGCTAGATTACTCCAATGCACAGTCATAATTTTTAAAACTAATTATTCCTCCCCCCCGGAAGTGGCCTTTTAAAATAATGACTATTTTTGACAAATGTTCACTTTTTTGTGCTCTATTTTTTTTTTCAAATAAATTTAAATGGTTATTTTTTTTCTCAATTTTTGGTGTATGTGTGTTTCCCCCCCCTCCTCCCCTCTTCCCCTCCTCCCCTGTCCCTTTCCAGGGCAGAAAGAAAAAAGAGAGAGAGGATGAAAAACAGAATCCCTCAAATTTGTTCAAAACTGAAATTTCAAAACCAAAATCTGTTTATTATTTTGCAAAACTTTTTGAACAAAGGGAAAATTGTTCCTTGCTCCTGCAGGATGAAAAGGATTTGGAAAATATTTGAAAATATTCATTGCTTTTTGGACTGGTTCTAAGCCCAGGGCTGGAGTAACCTCAGTCACAGAAAATTTGCAAGGAGGACTCTGCACTGATGCAAAGTGGCCCCAGCACCAACCAATCCATGGGTGTCACTGCTCACGGAGTGGGAGGAGCTCGCGTGGCCAGGGAATGCTGTGATTCAACTCATTTCTCTGGCTTATAAGGGCTCCACTGGAGCCCAAGGGCTTCCTCCATCAGGCAGAAGCTTAGAGTTGGGCTCTGTATTAACAACCGTCCTTCCCCTAATGGTTTAGAATGAAATAGAATTTATTTCCATCCCGCTTGAAAATGCATTTGCAGTAAATTCTACCAGGGAGCAATAATTGCTTCTGTATTTCACCTCATTCCTTTCTCCAGTATTTTATCCTACAATAGGAATGGGGGGGGGGGGAGAAGGGTTATATGTGAAAATAAGAAATTAGAAGCACGCTCAGCATTTGTGCGATGGAAAAGGAGAGAGAATCCAAGCCCCTTGTTTCCAATCTGAGTAGACATCCTGGCAACAAGTAATTAAACAGCTGCGGGCTAAAAAGTAATCTTGTATCAGTATGGAAGCCTTATCTTACTATTCACCACAAATCACACAGGATACTGCTAAATAATACAGCATTCACTATCAATCTGGGGTTGTGCTGATATGGGGCTACCAATCATTGCACCTCAGCCGCAGGTACACTGGGGATAACAGCAGACTTTTTAATTATGGCCTCCAATCTCTATTTTCAGCATTTCAAAGCTAAATGCGGTTCTCTTTATGCAGAACTTAGTGGAAAATGTTCAGGGTGGATTTTGTCCAACTCTTGTTCCTAGTCTACAATCTGTCTAAGCAGAGATAGAAAACTAATTAATGTTCTGGTGCTTTGGAACTTGTTGGTAGGTGGATTGGACACCCACTAGAACAAGTTGGATCAAATTCCTTCTGCCTGCATTATAATATGGAAAGCAATTGATTTCAAAGGATATTTATCTTTTGTTATCAGCTTTTTCTTCTTCCCAGTGAGGCTGGGGAATACTGCAATAAGTTTGCTCCAATTTAAAGAGCATGCTGCAGGGCTCATGTGATTCACCCGCCCTGAGGCTCTGTGCTGGTGGATGGGGCTGGTAGTGCTCAGTTAGGAGCTGTTGCTTGGTGGAAGGAGCTGACCTGCCTGAACTGCATTTTGTAATTAAATTGGCTGGGTGCTCAGAGGAGGAGGGCGTGAGGGGCTTTTCATTGTTCTAAGTCAAAATAAAACAGATGAAGTAGGGACAATGAAGCTTGCTCTGATGTGTAACTAGATTAGACTTTCAACTGGGGGGTGGGGAGGAGTGGGGATCTGAGCCAGGGAAAACGAGTTGGCATGACTTGATCTGAGGGTTTCATGGCGTGAGGCTGTCTATGCTCACTTAAAGGAATCAGCTGGCGATAACTGCTGGTGTCCTGAGCTGTTCCTCACGGAGGGTGAAATTCAGCTAGAGCAAAGGACGAGCACAAACTAGGCCCCAGTGAAGTCCTCAAATAGGTAAGGAGTGGCCTCTAAGCCTCGCACTGGCCCTCTGCACAGGTGTGAATTCCACCCTTACTCACCAGCTGACACAGGAGCTCAGACTATCCTCCCCTCTCAGTGAGCTGACAAACTCCACGAGCCAGTCCTCATTGCAAGAGTCAGACTGGATGCACTGGGAGTAAGTGGGTCTCGCCAGTGTCATGCTCTCTGGAGTGGATCACCATGAGTGTCTATCTCAGGGCAGTCTGTCAAAAGCAGGGCAGACACCCCCAAACTGGTAATATGTTCTATAATTAGATTTCACCAACCCAGTCCTCTGGGAATTCACAGTTGGTACCACAATAGTCGTATAATGGAGTCACAGATAGACTGGAATGTCTAAGGGAACTATCTTCCCATCCAGGCAAGCTAGACTATGTGGTAAATGGTCACTTACACCAAAAAACACAAATATGGCAGGTTACACCCACTCCCAAGAGACCAGTCACTCACCCAAGTCAATTTGCATCCTAGATCTCATACCAAAGACAAGGCTGGTAGCCAATTCCATAATAAACCATCCACTGGTTTATTACCTGGGGAAAAGGAATGAGGGTTATTGACAGATTAGATTAAAGCAGGTAAAATATATGTTCAGGTGAGTCACAGTCTATAATTTCAAAAGGTAGCAGTTTCTCAAAAATCTCTCAGGGCTACTCAGCATAACTCTGGGGATCTCCATCTTCTCGCTCAGTTATTCTGCTCCGTTAGAATCCAAACAGTCCAGAGACAAATATTTTTTCTTTGTGTCCACACTTATAGCTTCTTCTCCCAGAAAACAAGCTGTCAGGGTCACTACCCACGTGGGCTCTGTCTTTGATGGCAGAGAGAGAGGAATGCATTTAGAGGGTTTTTTTGACTTCTGATCATCATACACAATAACTGCTTGCCTTCAATGGTGCAGGAATTAGCACTTTCCTGTTAAAGTTCCTCATTTGCATTACACAAGGCTTCCTCTTCATTTGATGAGTAGTTAGTTACAGGGATATATACAATGTAATGTTTGCTATTCCATTCTAAAAAGATACAGATAAGTGAAAACAATGCATTCAGCATCCCATTAGTTTTCACGAAGCTTAAACACCAAATACATTCTTACACTTGTAACAATCAATCACTTTGCTCTATACTAATACACAGGTGAACTGGCCTTGCTTCCAGCGGTGAGTTTGTCAGTTCTCAGGGGACAGCTAGCCTTTGGCCAGAGCTGGCATTTGGCTTACTAGTGTCACAGCCAGGTTAAGAGTTAACAACACTCCTAGATACATGTGTTGTTAGCAACATCCGTTGTGATTTCTGTTCAACTTATAAATGATGAACTCTTTGAGGACAAAACCCACTCCTACTTCTTGTTCTGTTCACCACCAAGCACACTGTTAAACTATATAGCTAATGAGTAATGTCAGTTTCACTTCATCAGCAGAGAGCTGGAATGGATGATCCAATAGGCATTTTCCACCTCGAGAGTCTGATTCTATGATACAGGTCTTGAGCTTGTAGCATGTGAGTCAATGGCAGTTTTGGCATTGATTTTTAAGGGGAGTGGGATCAGGCCCTTAGTTTCTCACAGATTTCTCCCTCAGGTTCTTGTGCCCTAGCAGGATGAGGTGATGTTTGCATCACAAACACTACAGGAGAATGGGTATTTCTTAGCCAACCTTGCTTTGATCAGACATAAGAAAAACATACATATTGGTCTTTGATTTTACAAAACCTAAACTTTGGGTCCAATTTGAATTGACACATCCCTTTAAAGTTGTCAATTTAAAATAGGTTAAAGTTAGATTCCTCATAGATCAGTAGCACGAGGTCATTGTGCCTCATTCCAAAGTAAATGCCTATGGAAGATCTTCAGAGTCCATTGAAAAGAGTTTTGGCAACATCCAGAATTTTAAGTAGTGCAAAGCAACTTAAAGCATCAAACGTGGTAAGAAGACAATAATGGGCATGTTTAGGATATGCTTTAAGGAGGCCACCAACATGACTTCCACGTCAAGTGATAATATGGACATCCCCTTCGAAGTGAAAAAGAGGGTGACCTAGAGAAACATTATGCAGAAAACAGAGAAAAAGAAATCCAGTCCATCAACATGACACTCAAAAGCCTGAACAGACCAGCACAAGACCAAAATAAATGGTGGAAACTGGTGGATGCCCAATGCAGCTTAGGGTGTGGGAGGATAAAGAAAGAAAATTATGCCTTATGTCTGCTCCTCAAGCCACTGTCTTTCAAATCCTTCACCAATCAAGAGAGTTTTCCTTACTAATGCACAGAAAGTAAGTGGCAAATGCTGCTACTGTCTTAGACTTTGTCTACACTGCCAATTGAACGACAAAACCTTTCTCATTCACAGGGGCTTAAAAAAGCTCCCCTCTGAAAGAGAAAAGTTTTGCAGCGGCGAGTGGCAGTGTAAACAGCTCATTGTTGGCAGGAGCGCTCTCCTGTCGACAACGTGAACCCCGCTCATAGGGGGTGGAAGTATTTTGTCAGCAAAAGTGCCGACAAACAGCGTTTACACTGCCCGACTTTTAGCGACACGTGTCGCTAAAAGCTGTGTAATGTAGACAAGCCTTAGTTAAAGCAAGGCCAGTTTCTTGAACCATCATTTCTGCAAAGTATTAAATATGGCATTTATCTTTTTGAAACTTGGTACAGGCTTTGAACATTGATTTTTACCTGAGGGCTAACTTGTTGCTTTTGGGAAATGGGTGTAGCATAAAGGATGTTTTTATGTGTTTTGCTTTAGCCGTTTTCAATAAAACTCAAGCACAAAGGCTGACAGCTCATTCCTGACATGGTTTTTGATATCTTGTAACTTTTTGGGGTGGGAGGAGGAAGTTGGAGAATGGCTGCATCTGCCAGAACAATTTCTGGGTCTGCAGGCTCTAAACTAGTTGGAGCTGCCTTTTTTTGACTTTATAAACCCAAATGCCAGGATGCCCAAACAGAGCCGTAGAAGGACGACAATGGGCTAGACACTCAATCCTATCCAAGATTGAAGCTCCCTTTGTACTGGGTGCTATACAAACTGATCAGTTGTAATTGGTGTGAATTTTACTGCAAGAGCCAGACCTATTTGGGATGCACTATAAACTCAACAGGACGGAAGGCAGGGTTTTCCACTGCCAATGAAGCAAATCTATGGAATCCTTTCTCCCTTAGGGACTAATTCTCTATGTTCTCCCATGCACTATAGAATGTGTTCTAAGGGTTGGATACTCAGCTGGTGTAAATTAGTATAGATCCATTTCAGGTTAATTGTGCTACTCCAATTTATACCAGCTGAGAGTCTGCCCGTCTATGTACAAAGTGACCTTAATTAGTGATATAAAAGAGGACGATTGTGCCATCAGTAACACTGATATCACCTCCATTGAAGTCACTGGAGTTTCTCCAGTTTTGAAACACTATAACTGAGAGTAGAATGAGTCTCAGACGGCAAAACAACTGGAACTCCAATGACTGAAATGGGAGTTTCACTTCCTTGCATCAAGTCTTAATGTGGGCCGCAATCTAGTGCCCGTGTATGGCCTGATTCAAAGCCCACTGAAGTCCAAGGGAATATTTCCATAGATACAAAGCTGCCATAGAGGAGGGTCATTTTGCCTCCTTCCATACCATTAACTTATTTTCTGAAGTTCTAGCTACAGAGTGTTTCTTTGAGTAACACATAGATGCTCAGGCAATAGAGTTTCCAATGATTTTTGGCAACAGACTATCCAACTAATTATGTTCTCTGCCAAACTGTTATTTAGAAAATTTCATCGGAGATGACTGTGTGCATTATTTCTTTTTGAATACATAATTTTTTTTTTTTTTACTATAAACAGAAGTACAAATTTTAAGGTCAATTTCCCTCCCTCTTCCCCCTTTAAATAGTAATATATTAACTGCTGAGGAAGCAATGCCATGGTACATTAAGAGATAGCCAAGTGCTTTAATGCAGAAGAGTGGTTCTTGGGAATTGACTTTAAGATACTATTCTTCACTTTAAACTAAAGTACCGTAAAACACAGAGACACTGCCATGACCCTTTCAAAACTAAAAAGACCTTTCTGTAAAGCAGCGCTGAACTTTCTCTTTTAAATAATCAGTCATATTACGCCTCTTAAATGCATACGCACATACCCACTCTCCTTTTTAATATGCATGAGTTTTAGAAAGTTTCATTTTTAAGATAGTGGTAGGAGGCTCCGGGGACGTGAACTCTTGCTGACGTTTGTGTAATATTTATTAATCTGTCACATTTCTTTGACACCCCCTATTGAATTCTTCATGTTTTACTCCACCTTGTTCTCTGAAAGGACTTTATTACCACCAAGCAGGTATTACATGACAGTCCAGCTCTGTAATATTAGCAGAGAACTGGACCAGTTATATGCTGCCTCCCTGCAAATATTTAACACCGATCAAATTATTTACCTATGGTATTGTGCTGAGTCTTAACATTCCACGGTAAGTGCACAATAAAAGATTCTTTGTTTGGAGTGCAGCATAATAGCCTCTGCCTGAAGAATCCCCACAGAGATAAAGTACTGCAACCGGAGATGTATCTGAAATGTTTTATTATAAGCAGAGTGGTAGTTAATTCCCACTCCAATCTCCGACTTTCATTCTGGGAAGGGATAAAGAGTAGTTTTTTCTCCTCTATATCATTTCTTTCCCTTCATCAAAATCTGCTTCCCTCACCTCAAGTTACATTCGAGTGAGTTATCTACGGGCATGGCTACACTTGCAGATGTAGAGCGCTGTGAGTTAATCCAGCCCTCGGAGAGCGCAGCAGGGAAAGCCCTGCAGTGTGTCCACACTGACAGCTTCAAGCGCACTGGCGTGGCCACATTAGCAGCTCTTGCATGCCACAGAAAGCAGTGCATTGTGGTAGCTATCCCAGCATGCAAGTGGCTGCAACATGCTTTTCAAGTGGGGGGTGGAGTGTGACATGTGTATGTGGGGGAGAGAGTGGGTTTTTGGGGGGCTGAGAGCATGTCAACATGCTGTCTTGTAAATTCAGACAGCAGCAGACCCCTCCCCTCCCCCCCCGCCTCTCTCTCTCTCACACACTCACAGCAGGGTTCCACACTAATGGTTGCTTTGTCCCGGAGCAGATAAGCAGCCAGCTGTCAGAAACGGAGTTTTGAAAGGGCATAGCCGCATTCCTGCAGCGATTCCAAAACAATGACAAGAGTGGCCACTTGACTTAAGGGGATTATAGGATGTTTCCGGAGGCCGATCGCAGCGCAGTAATGCAACACCTCGTTCACACTGGCGCTGGGGCGTTTCAGCCGAGGCGCAGCAAGCGTTATGCTTCTCATGGAGGTGGATTACCAGGAGCGCTCCAGCTGCAGAGTCCAGGCGCTCTACGTGCCTTGCCAGTGTGGACGGGTCCGGACTTAGGGCGCCCGGGGCTGCTTTAATGCGCTCTAACTTGCAAGTGTAGCCAAGCCCTAAAGTTCTTCCCGAAGCGATTCCCAAAGTAGCAGATGTTAAAGGAACAAATAACGTTCATGGCCTTATAACTACAGTGATCCATTAGGGGACACATAGGTACCAAGAGGAGAAGTGACTTGCCCAAGGTCCCACAGCAGGTCACTAGCAGGTAGAGTTGGAACCCAGGTCTCCAGTTCAGTCACCTATCCACTGGACCATGCCACTTGCAATCTATGGCCTGGTCTACACTGGGGCGGGGGAGGGGGAAATCGATCTAAGATACTCAACTTCAGTTATGAGAATAGTGTAGCTGAAGTTGCTGTATCTTAGATCGACTTAGAATCACTTACTTCACGTCCTCGCAGCGCGGGATCAATGGCCGCCGCTCCCCCGTCGACTTTGCTTCTGCCTCTCGCCGAGCTGGAGTTCAGCAGTTGATGGGAGAGTGATCAGGGATCGATTTATCGTGTCTACACTACAATGATAAATCGATCCCCGATAGATCAATCGCTACCCACCAATCCGGCGGGTAGTGTAGACGTACCCTAAGAGAATTTACACAAGCCAAGGACGGTAGTATCACACAGTATAGGCTAGACTCCCTATCCCTTGCATTGGTGAATGTTTGCACACATGTGGGACTACACCTGCAAGTGCTCTGCAGTGTAAGCAAGACCTGCATGTTCCAACTGTATACAAGATGAGGATCAATATTAACCCTTCCTGTAGAGAAATAAACAAAGTATCATCACCACCTAAAACAGATGGAGTTTCAAGGAGAGCGAATCGGTAGGGGGAGTCAAATGGGTTCCTATGGTGTATCGGGGATAAAGGGTTGTGAGTGCTAGGAAGTGAAAGACCGGATCAAGGAAAGAGGAAGATTATGTTGGGTATATAGGAAGGGAAGAGGACACCTGTAAAGGAAGTTCTGGAGACATAAATTCAGGGATCTTCTCTCCCACAGATACCAGGGGCAAGCGGTGGTAAGAGTTTAGCTAGAGGTCTCTTTGCGCTTATCCCCCAGCACACTGTCCATCAAATGGACCTGTCATGGTCACAAATCAGCTTCTGGATCAACAAATACAAAATAAAGATGGGGAGAGTCAATAAGGATTTTTTGGGACAAAGCAATTGGCTATGAAGAGCCATTTGGAAATTCAGCTTATTTGAAATTCATTGTTCACTGGGAGCAAATTGCATATTTAAGGCAGAAAGGTCTTTTAAGTAAAGTGCAAAAGAATGTACTTTATTTTCCTGGAAAAGGGCATGTGATTAACATTGCTTTCAGTGCAGCAAACCCATTTAAGAGATGCTTGACAGGCTCTGACTTAGGTTCCAGTGGTCATTCCATTTGCAAAGTGTAGCTTGGTATAAGTGCTAGACTTGCTGTAACGCTAATTTCACCTCCTGACGCAGAGTAGAACAGAGTGTACAATACCTGCTTGACGATTAAAAAAAGGGAATGGGGAGACCATACAATCTCGTTCAATTGCTGAACACAATCTCCATGAAGCCGGAGGGATCAAGTAAGATGCCTGCCTTTATCTCCCACGCTTCTCCTCAGCCTAATCATTAATCAGGCTTTGAAGAATTTACGTGTATTCCAGTCACAGCATTTTCACTTCAAATACAGCAGGGGCTGTGAATTAAAGAGGCATAACAGCTTAGAATCCATCTGCAATAAAACTTTATCAAAGGGAAACGTGCAAGCAAAATATTTTAAATGTTTTCCTAAGATTCCCGAGAGCTCTGACTGAGATTTGTCTTTGGACAACCGTGTCTGCACTTCAAACCCCTGATACTAGGGAAAATCAGGAATGCGTTGGGAGGCTCACGTTGCACAGCTGTTGGTCTGGCGTAGCTTTCTTTCCATCTGCTCCTTCAGAAACCACATCACCCTGTACAACTAGTGCAGAGGGGGTTCTGCCACCTAACATTCTCTCTTGTGATTTTGCAAAATAGCGTTTCAGATCTTTTCTTGTTTCAGACACTGCTTTGTGACTGAACAAGTTGGTGCTCACAGACCATATACTGTAGTTGGGAGGGTTTTTTAAAAAAGAAAGTTAGGTGAATTCAGTGCTGGTGACACTGTAGTGGGAGACTGAAGTCAGCCATTTAGCCCCGCAAAAGCGGTATCAGCTCTCCCAACGCCCTTGTCCACTGTGTCTCACCCCTGTGTTGGAGGTCTCCCTTCCAAAATGGAGAAAGAAAGTTACTTTCCCTACTCGTTCAGTCCACTGCTGGAAGGTGCTGAGCGCTCTGGCCATATGCTCAAATTTAAGCACATGTAATACTTCCCTTGAGGTCAATAAGTGCTCAGTGCCTGATTCCTATCAGCCTAAGGGGACTCATTGGTTAAAAGGGCCAGTATGGACAAGACAAAATGAGTAATTACTTGGTCCTCTCCTATGTCACATGTGAGTTGATGAACTGTAGAATGATGGGACCAAGTTAGTCCCAATTATGTCTTTTTGTTTCACTGTATTGTGTAAATGTTTGATCCAAAATCCACTGCTATCAATGGCCATTTTCCCATCTGCTTGGCAGGACTTTGGACCTTTCTCAAAACAGTAAAGCATCCTATAAGTGCTGGATTTCAGTAATTTACCATTTAGGATTTCTGTCCCAACCATCCATTGATTTATGGTGCATAAAATCCGAGACAGGTTCTGGGATGGACGTGAAATAGAAAAATATTTTTGATATTCTCTCACTAAGCCTACATGAGTCATTATCACTCTGGATACCGTATGTACACTTTGATCTACTTAAAACAGTTCAGCTGTTGTCCTTGAAACTGCAATTAAAGCTGAGGAAAAAAGTACACAAGGCATGATATATAATAAACAGAATTATGTATCTTTTAACCAGTAGTTTTTCCAGAAACATAACCAATATAATTAAGGGCATAAATCTGTTGGCTGAGCGAAATAAAATTGGAGGTGTGCAAGGTTACACTGTCTTTCCTCCCAAGTATCATCTTGCTTGTAGTACTACTTGATTAGATCTGTACTTCCAGTTGCACTATTTATTAACTTCCCTAATTAAAAAACCAGTTAATTGCTTCCTCCCCTTAACCCCACTGACCCTAAGTCCCTTCTGCTGTGATGCTTTCAGGCCTCATGAGCTGAGCAAGGCAGGGCCAGCCTAGTAATGGGATGGGGCACCTCAGAGGATCTCGCAATGCACTCCAACAAGGGGTATTGGTGCCTCAGTAGACATCACTCTTCTCCCTGAGTCAGCTCCACGGCTGGTGTTCATTTCTGGAGATACAGTACCAACTCTCAGGTGAGAAGCAAAGTTACGACGTTGTCTGATTGCTCTGTTAACTCCAGTGTCCTGGCCAATCCAAGATCATGCTAATCTCCTTCAAAGCTGTATTCACCTTCCAGTTTCAATGGGCTACAGCCTTCTTCTTCAGGACCTGTACTAAGCTGTGTGCTGTCATACCATTGCTGTGTTTCACTGGGTGGTTTCTGCATTTCAATTTAGCTCGCTCTTATGGCTGATAGTTTGTGTCTATCTGGGGTTTGGCATCATTCCACGTGGAAAGCACTGTGTTCTCATAAGGTCATCATCGTTACAATACGACCCTGATACAAAAATGGTCGGCCAAGTGTGTGTGCTCCCTGAATTTCAATACAGTTTGGTGAGTTCTGTTTATCTACTACTCAGGATGTGCTGATTAATTAAATGACTGTGTCTTCTGCTCCATGCGCCCAAACTGAATCACAACTGGCTGGGTTATTGCTTATGAGAAATCACTAAAATAATAGGCATGTGCTCAGAATGAATTCCTGTCCACGCATGATGGCAATAGCGACTATTCCTGTTCCAGAGCCAACTGGGTGGTCTGATGCTTTGGACAGCTGTTTGGTATCATGGCTCAGATTGTGCTCTTGTTTATATCCATGCAACCCCAGGCAGATTATGCTTCCTGTTCAGGGTTTGAAGACCGATTTCTATCACATCACTCTCTGTGCTGCAAGCACGGGAGGATTAAGGCAGGGTTCTTGGATCTTCAAGGCAGGAACTTTGGGAACTGGATCCCCCCAGACAGCAGGGGCCGGTCACAGCCAGGAATGTCTTTGAAGCAGGCACCATTGGAATTGCAGCATGTCAATGAAAGCAGAATTACCCTGGCAGTCAGGAAGGGTAGAGAGGGAGAGCAGGATGCCATAACATTCACACATGTCTTCCTCGCTTGTATATACCACCTGCTCTTCTCCCAGAACACAACCTTCCCAGCCGTGACATCCATCTCGGAACTACCCCTCGCTATGGATGATAAGACAGTCCGAGATGTGCCGAAGTGCTTGGACTTTGGGAAGAGTCCAAGGCAGAAGTTCTCACTGGCCACCCCATTATTAGTAAGCTTCTGTCCGGATTGGTGAGCCTGCAACACCTGATCGTTTTTTCAATCATTTCCCCAGATTTCAGGCCCAATCCTTCAGCCCTTTTCCCCATGACTAAACCCTTCTTGTGCAAGTAGGCCCCGTGACTAAAAACTGTGGGTCTGCCCCCTTAGGTAGGGTTCATAGGTAATAGTGTTCGGGGAGATTGTAGAGGCACATCATATTGGAAATAGAAAAGCAAATTTCCTCATTGTACTGCTATGTTTTAATGTTTAGAGAATTAACTAGCTTGTTGGGTCCCCTCAAAGCACAGCTGCACCAAGGCCAAGGAACAGACTGAGGAAGGAATTGCAGTTCACCAGCAATCCTCCTGCTAGACACAGCTCGGAACACACAAGACTCGAAAAGGGAAGAAGTTGAACAGGTGGCACTGCTTGTACACTCGTTTTTCAAAAAAATCCTCCCTAGCCAGAGAGACAAGGCAGAAAACCCAAAGGATTTCGGTCCTATCCCCCGGTTCTGAGTCCCCAGGCGTCTCTGGATTCCAAATGCAAATAAGATGCTGCAAATGAAAAGCCAGCTGCTGAATTACTGGGCCAAAAATGTATCCTTATCAGTTTTGCAGCCCAATAGCAGAGGGAGCCTGCCAGCTCCAGAACGGAATGTGCAGTCAGCATAGCAGGGAAATGTCAGCTGCTATTGAATCAGTGTTACTGATTTGAATATAATTTGATGTGGAAGGTTAATTAAGGATTTAAACCCCCATTTCAGTTACAAGCTGCTTGGGACTTTTTGTTTGCAGAAAGCCGAAAAGAGCGAAAAGAAAAGAGATCTAACTCTTTCCAAATCAATTTGTTAGCTCTAGAAGCTCTGCTTAGCTCAGCTGTGCTGGGTGTTTCCAATGGCACTAAATCCAACATCCCTCAAACAGAGCTGAGAAAGTGGAGCCTTAAGAATGTAGGAGAAAGTTCTCTCATCTTCTCTCCTTCCCCCCTCCATCCTACACTGCAGGCTTGCCATGCTATTGTATCACAGGCCTAGGCTCTCACATAACTTCTTCCTCCGAACCTCAGTCCTGATCCGCGGCACCCTCTGCTATATCCGCCCAGAGAGCAGAGATGGACAGTTAGATGGAAACAAACCTAGTTTCTACTTTGAGATCATTCAGGGTTTGAACCCAGACTCATAGAAGTTACATCTCTACCTCGATATAATGCTGTCCTCGGGAGCCAAAAAATCTTACTGTGTTATAGGTGAAACCGCGTTATATCGAACTTGCTTTGATCCACCGGAGTGCACAGCCCTGCCCCCCCGGAGCACTGCTTTACCGCGTTATATCCAAATTTCTGTTATATCAGGTCGCATTATATCGGGGTAGAGGTGTAATTGGTAGTGTTGGTCCTGCCCCCCTCCAGAACACAATTTTACAAGAGGATGATGGTGAGAACCAGCTGCTCTGAAGTCCTTTTTCAGTGCACTAAGGAGGTTTTCTAATTAGGTATAATGAATGACTGTCTTTTAAAATTATGCATTGTTTTACCAGGAGCTAAACTTCTGCTGTCCCAATGAAGTGGCAATGAATCTCCAAAACTCTTTCATTCTCACTATTGACTTTAGGCTAAGGTAGAAGGGAAGTATAGATACCATTCTATAAATCATCAGCAATCTCTCTACCAAGGACCTAATTACTTTGACAATTCCCATCCTTTACACACCATTTATTACTGGAAACTTTGGACAGGGGAGGGTAGTGATAGTCTTTCTCTCAGCCTGTATGGAAGCGCTATCAATCTACCTGCAAAGCGAATCAGAAAATGTCACACTTCCAGAGCGGGAGGGGATAAAGAGAAGCTCAGTAAGGTGGATGGGGGTTTATTGTGCACAATTCTTACTGAAAAGATCAAGTTCTGTGTTAGCTGATTGGTAGATTTGCTGTGTTTCCAATGCAAATACACCTGTACCCCTATATAACGCGACCCGATATAACACGAATTCGGATATAACGCGGTAAAGCAGGGCTCCGGGGGGGGTGGGGCTGCGCACTCCGGTGGATCAAAGCAAGTTCGATATGACGCGGTTTCACCTATAACGCGGTAAGATTTTTTGGCTCCCGAGGACAGCATTATATTGAGATAGAGGTGTATTAGGTCAACTCAATGCATACAAGAAAACACTCCATGATAATCTTAAAAACTGAGCACAACAGTAGGTTGGTAAGAAATGCGTATCTGCTTGGGGGTTGTGGAAATAAACAAGGGAGGGATCACTTTATGATTACCTGTTCTGTTTATTCCCTCTGAAGCACCTGGCATTGGCCACTGTTGGAAGACAGGATACTGGGCTAGATGGACCTTTGGTCTGACCCAGTATGGACATTTTTATGTAACCTCCCCTTCTACATGGCAATACTTACAACATCTGCTAGGGGTGGGAGAAAAATGAAGGAAATCTCTGGAGAGGGATTTTGAATCCAGTCCCGTTTGCCACTGTAAGCGTAAGATAGAATCAGCCATGTTCCCACACCCCCCAGGCTGCAGGCATTTGTTCTGAGGGCCAAAAGGAGGCAGATCAGCTGCAAATCTGTGGGTGAAAATAAAACCTGGGGTGATGTCATAGTAGGGGATCTACTACAGACCACCAAATCAGGAGGAGGAGGAGGAGGTGGATGAGTCATTTCTACAACAAATAACAGAAATATCCAAAACACAAGACCTGATTGTAATGGGGGACGTCAACTACTCAGACATCTGGTGGAAAATAATACAATAAAACACCAAATGCCCAGGAAGTTGATACTCAGACTAGATGATCATAATGGTCCCTTCTGACCTTAAAGTCTATGCGTCTAAGTTCTTGAAATGTGTTGGAGACAACTTCTTGTTTCAGAAAGTGGAGGAAGTAACCAAGGGGACAGCCATCTCAGAGCTGATTCGGACTAACTGGGTCCAATGATTGTGAATCTGAAGGCAGAAGGCAATTTGGATGAAAGTAATCAGGACATGGTAGATTCTAAGGAAAGGAAGGGGTGAGGGCAGCAGAATAAGGACAATGGACTTCAAAAAAGCAGATTTTAACCAACTCAGAGAATTGGTAGATAAGATCCCATGGGAAGAAAATCTAAAGGAGAACGGTGTTTAGGGGAGCTGGCAGTTTCTCGGAGAGACAATATTAGAGGCACAACAGCAAACGATCCTGATGCGAAGGAAAGATGGGAAGAATAGTAAGAGGCCAATATGGCTCAGTGAGGAGCTCTCTAATGACCTGAAAATCAAAAAGAAATCCTACACAAAGAGGAAACATGGACAAATTGCTAAGGCCGTGTTTATATTACAAACTTGGATTGACACAAGCTACACTGGTAAAAGCTGCCTCAGTTAATATATTACCCATGTGCGTGCATACTTTGCTCCCTGCACGTGCTCACCAGGAGTGCTTGTGTCAATGCACAATGTGGTGCACCACGGGTAGGTATCTCCATGAGCAAATTGCCATCATCCATTGCACTGTTGTTTGGGAAATGTTGGCAATGCATGGTGCAGCAGAAATGAGTTGTGCAGGGGTGATGTGAGCAAGCGGTCAAGTTCCCATCTTGCAGCTTTCTCCATCCCATATTGTCATCCAAATTCCCTAGTTTGAGACTTTTTAAAAAAAACCACAAAACTGAGTGGCACTTCTCACTGTCTGCCATCAATGACAGAAGCCTGGAGCCTACACAGCTCTGCACTATTGTCATGAGGGTGAGTACAAAATAAGAGCACAAGCATGTACAGACAAAATCAGAAAGGCTAAGGCACAAAATGAATTACATCTAGCAAGGAGTAATCAGCAGCAAGGGAGATGTAAATTAGAGAATAGGAAAAACTTCCTAACTATAAGGGTATGTTAACGTGAAGTGTGTGTGGCCCTCCCTTGCGGTCAGTTTCCGAGGGAGGCCACGCCTCTTGTCTGCCACACCCCTGGAATAAGTGTCTTAGACAAGGGGGAAGTTAGCAGTCTCGGGGCTCAATCCCACCCAGCACAGTCTAGGGGGCTCACGCAGGGTTGAGCACTCAACACAGTCTAGGATCCTAGTTCAGCAGATGGTAGACTCCCACAGGCCTCCTGGCTGAAGGTGGGGTGGCTGCCACCTCAGGGGTGAGGTGCTAGGGGTAGGGGGACACAGGCCCACCCAGCTCCACAGCGTTCCTGCCCAGGGCCCTAACAGTGGCAGAGTGGTCTGCCACTGGGTTAGCAGGGTCCAGTCACAACACACTGAACTGGACTCAGGCAGCACCCCAGCCAGACCAGTCTGCTGTCCCTGGGCCACTTCCCACCCTTCCCTGGGGGTGTATCTGGATCTCTGGGTTGTCCTCTGTCTCCCCTGGGTACACTACAAACGGTAATCCCAACTGCTCCTCAGCATCGGGCGTGTCTGGTAGCTCAGGCACTTCAGACAAGTCCTCAGTAGGGTGGAAGCATCTGCCTCCCTCGGTGGCTTCCCCCCAACTGAGCTACAGGGCCCGCCTTTTATACTTTCTGTTCCTGTCCCAGCTCTCTGCGTGGCTTTCCTGGTTCTGCCCACCAGGGGGTGTCTGGCCCTCCCTTGCTGTCAATCTCCGAGGGAAGCCACACCTCTCTGCTGCAGGGTAGGTAAGCATTGGAATAGGCTTCCAAGAGAGCTTGTGAAATCCCCATCGTTAGAGGTTTTTAAGAGCAGGTTGGATAAACACCTGTCAGGGCT
Organism: Terrapene triunguis; assembly: GCF_002925995.2. Classification (NCBI taxonomy): domain Eukaryota; kingdom Metazoa; phylum Chordata; order Testudines; family Emydidae; genus Terrapene; species Terrapene triunguis. Next base: position 2,731,079 of record NW_020665065.1, on the reverse strand, counting down.
GATCTAGGTGTACTTGGGCCTGCCTCAGTGCAGGAGACTGGACTAGATGACTTCTCAAGGTCCCTTCCAGCCCCACATATCTAAGATTCCATGGCTGGGTAACAGTAAGGATAAAAAGCTCCCCTAGTTCTTCTGCTCATGTAGAGGAGCCCGTGGTGCCCATGTTACAGACCACCTCATGCACCTCTGTAGATCATGTGATGTATAGGGCTGATGGCTACTGGGTAGTGCAGGTGAATCCCAAGAGAGGAGAGAGGACTGGAGATGGTGGGGACAGCAGAGGAAAAATATTGAGATGTATTTGACTGAGTTGAACTATCTCCACAGAAGTCTTTGTTATACATATGAAAGGATTTTCAATACATATCTACGCCAAATTGGTAGGGATGGACAGAGATCTCAGGTTGTCTTCAGGAGCACCTGTCAACAGGGCCTGTTGGAATGGCTTTTTTTGCTCCAATTTCTCTCATTTCAGAGGGTGTCTGTCATCTAGTCATGCTTCTATCTGAAAGATTAAAAATAAGGGTGGGTGAATGAACTTCTCCCTTATCAGAGGAGACCCAGCTCCAAAACAAATTGAAAATGACAACAATAACCGCATGAGTCTGAATCCCTTGCATCCATAATTAGGGGTGATTTTAGCATTAGAGTATGGCACATGTAGGTTTAAGAACAGGAGTATGGTAGGACAACAGCTTATGCATTATTGATAGAAAATGTAAAATCATTCCACCAGCTCAAAGGGTCTCTTATCAGAACTAGCAGAACATGGAATTTTAAAATGAAAATAAATGTCTCTCTGCCTTTGTTGCACCTTCACACTTCATAGTTCAATGCTTTCTCTTTAAAATTAAGATTTAACAGCAGCTTCAATTTAGAACTTGCCTTATCAGGTAGTTGTGTCTTCTAAGCTCTTTGCAAAAGATAAACAACTGTTTGACAGTACAGGCTACAAAATAGTTGGGAGGAAAGGGAGAAATAAGTCTTCCAAATTTGGGTTCACCCCTTTTGTTGATGCTACGTGTTACCATGCTAAGTGGTTGCAGAGTTTGGAAGAACCATTAAACCAAGGTTTCACGTATCTGTCTTGGGCGCCTCTGTGGAAAGATGAAGATTAAAGATCTACAGTGAGAGAGAACCCAGGGGTCCTGACAAACATACTTAATTAAGTATGGGTTGAGTGCCCAATGTGGTGGGGGAGTTACTGGTGCCCTGCATGTCTCTGCTTGGTAACTGTACTAGCGAGTCCACAATGTTTTGTTAAGCATGCTGTGATGTCTAGGGCAGAGTTGGCAAAGTGAAATCAAATTTGGCTAAATTCAGATTTAAGTCAGGTTTGATTTAACATGTGGACATATCGTTTGGGCAGACAGCTCCAGCCCTACTGGAAGAATGCAGGTACTACTGGTTTCTAAAAATAGCACTAAGGGAGTAGTGCCTCTAATTGCAGCTCAGGAATATCTGTCCCAGGAAGAACATTTGAAATAATATATTAGGAGTGAAATAATGCATCTCTTAGGTGGAAATGACTTTTAATCAAAGACAAAGGTCAAAATAAAAGCAATTTCATCTTAGAAACCCAGCTCCAGAATCAGAGAGAGAACATAGAATGGAAGAACAGAGGGAGAGGGGGTTCCTCATTGAGATGTATGCCAATAGCAGATCTGCATGAAAACCCCACGCATCAAGATGGAAAGACATTCCATACACTATAATGAGATCTCTTCATGGTGTATTAGGTTCACAATGTAGAAATTTCTTTATGACAGTGCCAACATCAACTAGATTACCTCAGGAACTAGAGATGATGCAGAGAGCCAGCACACATCATAATCCAGCTGCCAAAATGATGTTTAAGATCTTAAACTCTCCCACCATACTGCTCCCACCCCTTCACAGCTAGAGAAATTATATGGGCTTTTTGGTGACTGCTGATGTTCGTGAGACAGTGTGAATAACGGTTCCACAATGTAGCCCATAGAAAATGGATGAAAGTCATAACAGGGGCACATTATAATTAAAACCACCCTCAACCAAAATAAACCAAATTACAATACATTGTAATGCCAAAATAAACCAAATTACAATACATTGTAATGCCATTACAATAATATCTTGTGAATGAGAAGCTAGGTCTTAGAGGAAGGAATACATTGCATTCATTATTGTCCTGTGCCCTAGCAAATTGATGGATGACAAATATGTGCTGGACAATTCATTTCCAATTATCCTCCTGAATTAAATGGAAATAACCAACCTCGCAGAAGGAGAGAAGGAGAAAGGACCGAAGGCACGTTCATTACCTAACAAAATATAGTTTGACAGCAAACTGCAAACTGGTAGAGAAAACAAACAAAACACTACAAAACACTGCAGTCTCTCTTGGTCACTGAAGGTTGGACTCTGCAAGGTGTAGGTGTCAAAGTAAAGGGGCTACATCCTGTGAAGGGTTAACAGGTCACATGGCTGCTCAGGCCAGAGAATAAAAAGGGCAAGCTGGATCTCTGGGGACTGGGTGTGTCTTTTCCTCTCCTGGCTGGCTGGAGTGGGGGAGGGTTTCTCGGTTGATTTTCTTTTGTTTGGTGGACAATAAAAACAAGTCCTGAGGAAAGGGCCTTAAAAGGACTGATGCCAAGAGGTTTCTTCCCCTCCCCAGCGGGTGAAACTGCCTATCCGCTCCCAGTGGAACCCCTGTCCTGGTCCAGCACTGCCTTTAAGCCTGTTCTGAGTTTTACAATGTGATGAGAGGGAGGGAGGGATTTCAGTGAGCAGGGCAGTGGTGATGTGAGCAGAGGAAGAAGACAAACAATTCTCTTCTGAGGGTCGTTAGCAAAGGGGAAGCTAAAGCATGTCCCATTGTGCATAATACTGGGATGTGCATCTCTGCCAGCAGCAGCCTTAGTGCTGCAGCAAAAGGAGACCTCAGCGCATGAATGAGCTTTAATCACCGTTCTCCTTTAAAGTTAATCATCATCCATCAACAGGCTGGACTCAGCCAAAACATTCTAATTTGCAGCCACACAGGATAAACAAATGGGAAAATTCCCATCTGTGCCATAGCGCTAGCTGCAAAAAGTGAAAACCTGAGGCTCTGAGGCTGCCTCTGACATCCAGCCATGTCCATTCGGGGGCTGGGTGGCACAGCCAGGTGGCTGGGAGAGAAGTTATGCTCCAAAAGAGTAGAACAGGAAGGGGCACTTTAGCTAATTTTCCTCTCCATGGAAATTAATATTTGCTTCCATGGGCAGAATAGCTTGTTTGCTTTAGACAATCTGAATCCGCGTGCTTTAGTGACAGTGGGGGAATAAAGACTCAGAGCGGGAATTCACAGGAGTGCTGTTTTAGAAACTCCAAATTGTGTTGTGTGTAATCAGCAGTGCTCGCTGTCACAACAGAGGGAGCTTGGAAGGGGGAGGCTGATGTGACTATTAGACCAAATTGCTGCTGCCGGGGAGCATTTGAACATCAAGAGTTTGTCACTCTCCTCTCCCGCTGCATGGCCTTTGCCACCTCAAATTCACTCCAGAAAGTAAAATGGGAAAGTGGCCCAGAATAAGAGGGCGAAGCTCTGAGGAGGGCAGTGTGACAAAGACAGCGATCACCGTTCACTTCTGGACGTCCCAGTTCAAATCCTACCCTAGGACACCAATGAAAAATGAGAGTGATGGGCCTCAGCCTATTGCCCATTTGCACTCATCACACTGCTGCAAATACAGCTCAGAGTGGGATATGATTGCGTGCTGTAAGTACCTCAGGGGCGGTAAACACCAGGCAGGGAGAAAAGCTTTTTAAGCTAAAAGACAATGTTAGCACAAGAATAAAATGATTTGGCAATGGAGACAAAAGTAATCCAAGCTTACTTTGTAATTAAGTTTCAGCAAAGTGAAACTCAGGTTACAACTTCAAAATCTGACTTCTGTCCAAACACACTTCTTGGAAGTGTGACTATAAGCGACTGTGAGCATCGTGCTTAGGCCGACCATGTGGACCTTAAAATGGTCATCATTGCACCTTTACAGTCTAGCCCTAGATGAGGATGCAGATGTTTTAAAGGGAAAACCATACTGACTGGCCTGTGAGGTTTTTTCGAGTTTTACATACTTCAGTCCTGGTGCTTTGAGCCTCTGCCTCTCCCTCCAGCTCTGCTTGATGGTAGCATAAAATTCACTGTACTTGGTTTGGCTCATAGAAATGCCCAGGACTGCTGCGTGACTAAAAGCCAACCTGATCCTGAGTGGAAATGTCGGGTGCAGGAGGAACTGGAGGAGAAACAGGGTAAGGTCTTGCTGTAGCATTTTGGAGAAGCTGAATTTCTGAAGTAGATGTGTTCTCTACTTGGCCATATGAAGGCCAAGACTATGACAGGGTTCAAAAAAGAACTATTTAAATTCATGGAGGCTAGGTCCATCAATGGCTATTAGCCAGGATGGTCAGGGATGGTGTCCCTACCCTCTGTTTGCCAGAAGCTGGGAATGGATGATAGGGGATGGATCACTTGAAGATTCCCTGTTCTGTTCATTCCCTCTGGGGTACCTGGCATTGGCCACTGTTGGAAGACAGGATACTGGGCGAGATGAACCTTTGGTCTGACCCAATATGGCCGTTCTTATGTTCTTATGTTCTCCAGATGGTCAATGTACTCATACTAATGTGGCTCACTGATACAAAAAACTTACCTAGAGAGTCAATGGAATGGATGCATTGTATGCAGCGAATCTCTTCCAGCCATGCTGATGGCTACTGTGTGGTTGTCGCTGCCTTCAGCTGCATATGTCAGTGGCTGTGGAGCCATGGTGATGCTGCCCATATGAGCCAGCAATCAGCATGCTGGAATTTAAAACAAAGAACAAGCCAAGTTCAAGGAGTCTTTGAAAGAAGTAGACAGTCTGTTCTGCTCTCCCAACGGAAAAAGGCAAGGGACTGTTCAAGTAAGTGTTTGGACAAAGTAGGGTGACCAGACAGCAAATGTGAAAAATCGGGACAGGGGGTGTGGGGCAATAGGAGCCTATATAAGAAAAAGACCCAAAAATCGGGACTGTCCCTATAAAATCGGGACATCTGGTCACCCTAGGACAAAGGAACAAACAGGAATCAATCTGTATGCTGGAATCCAGCACAGTAATCTCCTCAGCGTGTAAGCAGTAAGAAGATTAGGAGAGGGCAGTGAAGCTGTGCTCCATTCTCTCTCTCTCGGTACCAGGGGGAGGCAGCACACGAGAGAGACAACTGAGCCAGACATCTAAGCCAAATGTACCTCTCTCCAGACTCCAGAGTGGGATGTGAATTATTTTTCCCATCTCTTTTGATGGAGCAGAGGTTCGTACTAATGAACTGTGGGTCAGATACTGCATCCAGTTTACGGGCTAGAGAAGGAAAGAAAGAGGGACAATAAAGATGGCTTCTCCTTACAACCAATCTGCCAAAAAACATCCACCCGTCATAGTCAGAGACAGCCCGGGTGGGGGTGATAGAGTGCTATGTGCACAGGGATGGAGTGCTCAGGAGCTCCTTCTCTCCAAACTGCAGGCCTCGGTCACTTGCGCTAATGCAGAAACATAATCAACTGTCTAGTAAAAGGACTTATCTCCTCTTTTCAAGCTGCATCATGAAGGCTCTTCGATAGCATGGTGATAGGTGTGCTGTGAGCACTGGAATAGAAAGAATAGACTCAGAATAGAACAGAACAGAGAGTGAAAGAGTGATAAACATTTGGACATAATAGATGAGGTGGAAGAGTGGTGTGCAAACACCAGTATCTCACAGCCTGACATTTCACAATGCAGTCCCAGTTTTGCCTTGCTAGCATTTGACTGGGAAACGACAGATTCTGAGGAGCTTTTGACTCCTATCCAAGGTTTGCAACTGCAATTTCCTTGTGGGTCTCACAATGCGAGTGGCTGGGAACTAGCTCTTTATATTTGTTTATAAACATAGTTTAAACTCTGTTGCTGTCACCAACCATCATAACACGTAGGGAGGTTGTGCTTTGCCATGGTACACACCCAGGGTTGTATACAATGATCTCCTGTATGCACAGGGAGTTGAGTCTGTATGGTCTTTTCTGTCCTCGTTCTTACTTCTGAGACTGCTACCCAATAGGCTGGTTGTCGTAGCGGTTTCAGTCATTTGGGTACCTGGGAGCTTTGGTCTTTGTGGTTAAAAGTTTCCTCCAGATCTATTTTCCCAAGAGAGGAATAAAATGGAATTGCTGAAATGTCCCTCTGAAATCCTACCCATCTTGTGCAGATGGATTTGAAACTCAAACCAAAATAGAGTGGCAAACCCACCTCTGCAAACATGTCATTACTGAGAGTTTCGCTTTTCCTCCCGTCAAGGTCACTCTGGCATTAAGCCCAGAGCACTAAGTGGAGAGCTTGAAATTCCCTTCACTGGATGACTCTAAAGCACAGTTTCTTCATGTGATATTCAGTTCCCCCTTAAAGACTTAAACATGATCAGGAACTGGTATGTCTCTGCTTCCTGCTATACCCTCCCGGTGAACCTCTGCAGTGCCAGAGAACAGGAAATAGATGTATGGTGCTTTATATTGAATTCACACAATGGCTCTGCATTTTGAGGGGGCTGCAAATGTCTTGGCTTCATGCTCACTTATTACTCCTGGCCCTGATTTTCCAGAGAGCTTCGCTCCCATGCCGATGGCTCAGGGAAGTGGGCAGATTGTTAAAAGAGCTCCGCACCCAGCGGCTCCCATCAAAATCTGGCCTCACTTGTGGGTGCAGATCCCGCTTGGAAATCTAGCCCCGGGGGTCAAGTGCCCAAAGCACAGGTGGCTTTTCTCCGCCGTGAAGTGCTAGCTGTGTAGATAAAGGTCTCTGCACACTTGACAGGGGCTGAGTGCGCATTTGGCCTATGTTAGCTCTTTCGGCACTGGCTAATATATTTTGGTACCCACAATGCTGACTGTGTATCAAAATAGCTTTTCTTTTATTCAGGGGAAGGTTCTCCTTCGGTGAGCAAGCTTAGTTTTGGATGATTTATTCTTTCACTCCTTCTTGATAGTATGAGCCTCGGATTTACTTTCTTATCGAGTATACTTGGGCCTTCAGACCAATTTCAAATGATTCATTCACACAAAGCACCAAGTGCTCTCTGTGCTTCCCACACATTCCTGCTGCATATAACTCAGCTCCGTCAGAATTATTGAAACAGTTTCCTCTCAATGAAAGTTGCTGTTAGGTTGTACCAGAGGCTTGGTAATTGGGAGTAAATACCTCTTACTCTTCATGCTCAGTCATGCCTTGTGAAATAGGCAGTGTGGCCTAGTGGGTACAGTGCTGGACTTGGGATTCGGGAGCTCTGGGCTCTCTGCCACTGACACGCTGGGTAACCTTGGTCAAGTAATTTCGTCTCTCTGTGCCTCAGTTTCCCCATCTGTGAAATGGGGTAATTATACTGAGCTCCTTTGTAAAGTGCTGTGAGATCCATGGATGCAAAATGCATTATAAGAGCTAAGTATTATTGTATATTATTATTAAATAGGATTTACTTCAGCAGCTATTCCTGAGTGAGAAATCCCATAGAAAACATTGTCTAAAACCGTGGTTCTCAACCTTTTTTCATTTGTGGACCCCTAAAAATTTTCACATGGAGGTGTGGACCCCTTTGGAAGTCTTAGATATAGTCTGCAGACCCTCAGGCATCTGCGGATCCCAGGCTGAAAACCATTTTTCTAAGGTAATGACAACCTTCCGTGGACCCCTTAGACATAGTCTATGGTCCCTCAGGGACCTGCGGACCACAGGTTGAGATCTACTGATCTAAAAGATGCAGTCTTTCTAGAATGCAGTAATAAACTTGCCTTAGGGTAGTTCTCTTCATCTAATTCAGTGTCTGGAAGTGGGGCCCCATCGTTACACACTTACAGCCTGTTCTGGCTTCCATCTCAGTCCAGAGAAGCAGGAGCAGCCTTTGAAATCGGTAAATAGGAGCCATGTCAGACAGCTGGTGTCCTGGCTGCACACTAATTAGTGCAGTCTCCTCCTCAGTGGCTGGACTTGCTCTAAGTTTAGCTTGCGAACAGCAGAGACACAGACTGGGACCTGGTGGTTCATAGACAGCATCTCTGTGCACTAAGCCTCTCTCAGGGAGCCAGTCAGAGTTGCTCTGGTTTTGTCACATCCGAACATGATGACCCTGTTTAAAAACACACATGCATTTTGCCTCGCATGCGCTGCAACTGTTCTGTCTTTGTTGTGCTAACCGTGCTAGATGGGAGTCACATCTCTGTTATGGGGCAAACATGAAATCGGGTGCTCCTGACACAGCGATCGTGAAACACAGCCACTTGAGAGCTTTGGAGTCCTCACTTCCTTCCTACTCCTCTAACCCCTTGATTCTACTTTATCTACTAACTCTCTTTTAAGGAGGATATTCCTTGAAAGTAACTTGGATCTAGTACATTGTGGTGGTTTCATGGCGGCATGTTTTTATTTGCTGTATTTGGGATGTGAGTAGGACAGCAGATGGGCCCAATTGGCCCTTGTAATAAATGTACTTTCTTCCCAGCTAAGTACACAGCTGACAGGCACATCAAGCCTATGCTGGATGTAGCACACAGTAATGGCCCAGGCCATCCTGAGGCATGGCACTTTGAAAAGTCTGAAGTTCATCAGGAAGGGTCAAGTGCATTCACTTGTTTGTTTAACTGAAAGACATTGGTTTGTAATTAAATTTAATGCAATTTATATTTAGTGAGTGCCAAAGGGAGAAGTGGTGGCTGTTTGGCTTGTGAATCTTTTTAATCATAGATAAGTCATCCAGAAGCACAGGCACCCATGGACTCTAAGTCCAACATGGGCAGAGCAGAGTTTGCTAGCCACCAGGACGTTTCTGAAGTATATGGTATTGATATGCCTTGCTGATTGCTGATAGACAGATATAAACCAGGAAGGCTTTGTTTGAGGATCCATTTTGTGATGGAACCAAATAATAGCCTAATTTTGGCAATTACACCTCTACCCCGATATAACGCTGTCCTCGGGAGCCAAAAAATCTTACCGCGTTATAGGCGAAACCGCGTTATATCGAACTTGCTTTGATCTGCCGTAGTGCACAGCCCCGCACCCCCAGAGCACTGTTTTACCATGTTATATCCAAATTCATGTTATATCGGGTCATGTTATATTGGGGTAGAGGTGTAATTGGTCTTTGACTACTAGCGGTAAATATGCCCAGTGGCCTGTGATGGGATGTTAGATGGGGTGGGATCTGAGTTACTACAGAGAATTCTTTCCTGGGTGTCTTGCTGGCGAGTCTTGCCCACATGCTCAGGGTTTAGCTGATTGCCATATTTGGGGTTGGGAAGGAATTTTCCTCCAGGGCAGATTGGCAGAGGCCCTGAGGTTTTTTTTGCCTTCCTCTGCAGCGTGGGGCATGGGTCACTTGCTGGAAGATTCTCTGCATCTCGAAGTCTTCAAACCATGATTTGAAGACTTCAATGGCTCAGACACAGGTTTGATACAGGAGTGGGTGGATGAGATTCTGTGGCCTGCGTTGTGCAGGAGGTCAGACTAGATGATCATAATGGTCCCTTCTGACCTTAAAGTCTATGATTCTATGATTCTATGAATGTAGGGATGGGTGAACTCGAAGAGATGGCATCAGATTTATTATTATTCATTGAGATTGGTACCCCATTGTGCTAGGTGCTGCATATATACACATAGTAGAAGCAGTTCCTGCCCCGAGGAGCATGCGAGCTAAGTACTCGTTGGTGTTGAGTTCAAAGCTCACTAAGTTCAATGAATCCTGAACTGGATTGCAATGATTTTTGTACAAAATAAACATCAACATTTGACAGCAATAGCAACTACCATTGCCTTGTATAGGCTTTGTGGCAGCAAAGCATCAGAGTGCAAAAAATTAACAGCATTATGCCATGTAACTGGTTTCCTGATGCAAATATTTCCCATCATGCGTCTCTGATTCAAATAAAGTAAATCGGAAAAAAAAAACTTCACTGCATTTTTGACATTTTCACATCAAATCATAATTATATATCATTATTCAAATATCTCTAAAAAACCTTCTTAACAAATTCTTGCTACATTAATTGCCTCTATTAATTATGTGTTCATTTATAAATAGCGATAGGATTAATATTTAACACTATTTTTAGACAATTTATAAAGTCTATTTAAATGTTGCATATAAAAATATTACCTTATAAGTTGAAGGATACTTTTGTTGTTATCAGTTTTAATCCTTCCTGCCATTCTCCCGCGGGAGGATATTTTTATGTTTAAAAAAAAATCATCATTTCTAATGAGATGTGCAAAGGGAATTCAGTTAATTGGAACTTAACAAATCACATGTGCGCTTTAAGGTATTTAAGTGTGCAAATCCTGCTCAGCATTACCGGTGATAGATACGCTGCTCCTTCCAGTACCACCTCCGGGGAAATGCTACTTAAAGGGAGTGCTACGCTTGGAATTCTTATAAACTAGACCTAAAGAATCACTCATGTTAAAGAGTGACATTCACCTCAAGGCCTGGGAACCAACCATTTAAGTCCTCAAAATAAATGGGAGCCTTTGCTTGCCCTCTGGACAGAGTTGAATTTCACCCAAAATGAGCAAATTAAACCTACATCATGGGAACATATTTACAAGTTCTTGAATATTTGATCAGTCACATGATTGTTGTAGAAGTGGGCTTGGGGCTGGGGTTCATCTGCAAAGCTCAGTGGATCCTGTGCCCAAGAGCCATGACGTTTTTGGTGTGATGTAAGGGTTGAACAGTTGCAATGCTCCCTTGTAAAGCCTACACTCTAGGGTGATACTCATATGGCAGGGGAGAGCCAGGTGGAATGAGAAAGCAACAGCGTTCTGCTCCTATCCATGATTTGGGGATGGCCACCAGGAATGCAGGACGCATCTTGTCTGGCTGTGAACCCTCTCCTCCAACCAGAGTATGAGCTGCTCTGAGTGAATGTGGAGAAATAGTGGCATCATGGGTTTTAGTCTGCAGACACTAAGCTTGTAAGGCCGGTCAATGTCCTAAGGTGACTTGAGTCCCCGGCTTCTGAGATATGACACCATGTGGTTTGAATGGGTTTGCACCCTCAGCTTAGAAATTTATTCATCTCTTAGTTTTTCACCTTCTTCTGAAGTATTGCTTACAGGTGGAGGTAGGATATTGGCATAGGTGGATCATTAATCTCTCCTGGTCCTAGTATGGCAAGAGCTGGGATCCTAAACTAAGTGGACCATTGATCTGTCCTGAGGTGTGAAGCCTGGACATAGTGATTCTGACTCACCCAAAATGAAGGCATATTGGAGCCTCCCATCAGAGTGCAAAGAAAACATTTTGCTTCATAAACAAATTACACCCAGACTGTAATGCCGGGTAAAGAAATAGCAGCTAATTTAAACTGTGAATGAAGCGCTAGACAGTGTAATATAGATCGTGCCATTTGAAGTCTACATAGAAAATGGAAGTAATAACAAGAAAATAGTCTCAGTAGCATGACACCAGGAGAGAGTCAAGAGACCAAAAGGGTATAGACTGCAGAGATTCCTGAAGCCTGGTGGGTTTGGAACATGCTATTAATTTTCAGCAAAAGAAAAACTATAGGCAGAGAGGAAATAAATAAAAGACACAAAGAAAATTAAAAATGAGTATAAATTTATTAATACAAATCATGAATGCAACAATATGCATGCTGCCCCATATTCATCATGCCAACAACATATATCCCAGCCCTTTAGAGATCTTTTACCCACATGGCTTAAATATGTGGAGAAAATCACATGAATTGTTTCTTCAAGAAAGAGAGCATGCAGGAGCGAGCATTGCCGGTCGCACTCCTGTCTGAATTCTGATTTTATTGTCAGAGGGGAAGAATCGGCTCCAGAAACACCAGCCAGAACAGCCTTTGGTTTGTCCACAGAATGACAGATGGTGGGGCTGGTAAAGCTTTTCATGATTTTCTCTTCCAAACTCCTGGCCATGGAACAGGATTTCCCTGTGCACTTGGGACTCTGGGTATAATTCAGCCTAGCCCAGAGAGACCTAGGCAAGGCCCTCTGCAACACTGTAGACCTGCAGGAGTGCTGCTTGCTGGACAGAGTAACTGCACCCCTGAAGAGTATGAAAACTCCAGCCCAGCCCAATGTGCAATGCAGTGATGGTGGCAGGTCACGCAGCAGGGCCAAATGATCTTAGTTACTTATAACCTGTGGCCTTAATACTCTGCACAGGGGGCACAGGGGGGCTGTAGCTGCTCTTTTAACTCATAGACTGGAGCAGTGCCTAGAGGGGTGGCATCACCGCAGCCCCTTCCTCTGGCTTCCAGCTCTGGGGAGAATGGATTTGATCTTTTTCCCGCTGTTTGTTTCACCCTTATAAAACCAACCTGCTCTGACTTTCCAAGGGCGACAGGAATGTTGCCCTCAGAACAGGCCGTTAGCGGGTCCTCTCAGGAGTAACCACGTGGCACTTTTCCTTGAGGAGAAAAAGACACATTTCCTTGAAACAAACAAACAAAAGAATTCTTGCTGCTTCTCCTGACCAAGACGATGACGATGAAGGGTGAGGAAGGCCGGATGAAAGAATGTGGTGGAAGCAGAACAAGTTAGTCAGCGAATGGGCTTCGGCATGTCAAGGGTCCCAAAAGCTCACGCGTTCAGAGCTCCTTCTTCCTCTCCCGGCCTGGATACCCTTGCACTCAGCCACTGCAGAAATCCCCAATTTGTCTCCCTTCCTCGAGAGAACTGATGTAGGCTGGACTCAAAGGATCCAGACCTAAACCCTGCCTGCCATGTAGAGGATTGCAAAAATCTGAAGCCAAATCTGAACAGATATTGGGCTGATGCAAAACCCCCCTCCAAATGCCAACGAACATTGCGGAATTTGAGAGCCAGATTGAAATCTGAATTCTGTGGCTTGAGCCCGTTTCCTTCATTATCTAATGCCAACGGGCATACATCCAGTCAGATCCTCAGCTGCTGTTTATTTGGTGTAACTCAGTGGAAGCCAATGGTGTTATGGTGATTTACACCAGCTGAGAATCTGGCCAATTGCTCCTTATCCGCTCTGCTTCTCGGTGAACACACCAAAGCAGGAAAGAACAAGTAAAAGAACAAAGCGTCAACAAAGCCACTTATGTAAGTAACTTGGCTCCTGGAAAAGCGAAAAAGCAAACCCACACAAATCCTTCTGATTGCATTATATGTTTGTATTTTCTTTATTAATATTAACACAAACCACTTGCCTACAGTACACACATTTTATTTCTATTTGCATCGTGTTTTACTGTGAAAATGTCATCCCAGTCACCTGTGTGTGATATTTGTTGCCTCTGAACATTAACTTGAATTACTTTCCTCAGCAAGTGTATTTCCTTTGACTCAGACTGGTTCATTCTCACTTGACTCATCACTTTCTTCTTTTTTGTAAAGAAAACACATGTTGTTGTTTTTTTGCAACAGTATGCAAAATACAGCATCCTAGGTGTTGTTTGCATACTTCAGAACAATAGGAGAGAAATGCTCCATGTTTGTCTAACTCTCTAGATTGCAGTTTTGTAATACGAAGGAAGTTCTTTTGATAAGCAGTCTAGTGAGCACGAAACTCATTACTGTGAGATACGCTGTGGAGCTGAATCCAGGGTTATTAGCCAGATAGCTACACTGGATAAATGCAGTCACCTAAAGTAAAAAAGGCAAATTCTCCAGAGTATTTAATAATGTTTGCATTCAGTGGGAGTGAGATGTAAATTATATGTATGAAAGTTAGCTAAAAATGTGTCTTGACCCAGGCTGCACAAAACCCTCCCTCACTCGGTGTGATGGTGGGTGCAGGCTCTGGTGGACTGGTACCTCCTCCTTTCTGGGCAGCAGATTCAACAAATCACTTTCCTTCCTTCTTTGAGTCATAACTCCTTCCCTAGGCTGTTCCTGGACTGACACAGCATCTTGCCTTCTTTCAAGTATCAGACTTGTCAGAGAAGCATTTGCCAGCAAGAAAAACTGGAAAAACAATGGCACTGCTCATTCGTGAACATGTTGGTGAATTTGATGTTGACCACATTCACACCCTTTTCTGCTCATTTTTCCATGAAAATCTGTGCTGACAAGTTTTTGGCTCACACACATAGGGGAGTGGCTGTTCTTCATGTGAATGCTTGTATTTGCATGAATGTGAAAAGTCATTTGAAATGAAAAGTTGAAATGATTCATTCCAAAAATGTTGAAAGGGGACATTTTCATAATGTTGGAATTACCCTCCTCTTTTTTCTGTGAAATGAAATTTTGGCCAAATTGATGCAATTTCTCAACGCATTTCAATTTCAACAGAACTGCATTTTCTGACAGAAAGTGATTCTTTCTATATTTTTCCAACCAGCTCTATTGAATAGAATGCAGGGAATGGAAATCTCCTTCACTATCATTTTAGGTTGACCAAAAGTTTATCTAAGAAGTTTTGGCTCTTTGAGTTGCTGTAGTTGCTGTTGTTGTTAGGTGTTATGCTAATAATAGATTATGCTCATAATATGCAAGGAATGTTCCCCTAAATGAACATGGCTTTGGTCTTAAGAAGAGGTCTTAAAATGTTTCCAGTCTTCAGTCACTTTGAAGGAATCTGCATATGCTGATGATACTTGGGTCATTAAGATTAATAATGATAGACTTTTGCTGGTGTTTCATTAGAAACACCTGGAGCTGCTCTTTTATGACTGATTAATTAGGGTGAAAACTCTGGTTCTAATTGGCATTTGAGCTCTTTCTGAGTTTTAACATTCATGCTATGCAAATATGTCAGTTTCTAACAATGTCTAACAAGATCATTTGAAAATGAGCCTCCCTTGAGAATTGCAATCATGGCTTTGGGAAAGGCTTAGGCCTTTTTTACTCTTTACGTACTTACATAAATCAACAGAAACTTTGTTATCTCCGAGCCAATTGTTCTAACCGTTCAGCAGGGCAAACGGAGGACAAGTTGATTAATATGTATTAGCTGTGACTAAACTGTAACTTTTGGACTCAAATTCCAGCTGCCAAATTACAGGTATTCAGCGTCCTGATTCAAAGCCTATGGATGTCACTGAAAAGGCTTGCACTGATTTCAGCGGGCTTTGGTCAGGTCCTTGCACAGCGGAGAACAGAGAGTTTGTACGCAAAGGCAATAAGCTACGTGTTCAGTCCGTGATCCTTCACAACGTCATGTCTGCATGGAGTGGGCAGTGGAGACTCACAAAGGAGAAACGTGTGTCCTGAGAGGAAGTATTTCTTGCTCTAATGAGAATTTGATACCTGGCCAGAAATGCATATGTGATTGATCGGTTCTTAGAAGATGGATATGCTGGCTGCCACAGGTGCTCAGCTCTCAGCATCATGCCTCACTATGCATCTGATACAAGAAATGATCCGACGCACATCTCACAGCAGCTATTCTTAACGCCACACGTAGCTCCCTGCTTGGGGCCAAATGCTATAGAGGCTCCCGGAACTGTGGGGCCTGATTGGGTTCAGTGGCTGTGGACGCGCCTGCAGATCTGGGGAAAGGGGGGAGCACAAAGCACCAGCCTTTCTGCCTCCCCCCTCCTGAACCCCTGATTCCACCCCATCCCGGCACTGGGGGAGGAGATCAGGGAAGCACTGTACTTACTTTCTGCCCTTTTCTCCAATCCACTGTGCTGCTGTTAGGAAGGAGTTACAGTAATACCATATTCTGAGTCACCACCTCTGGTTTCGACTCACTAGGCCACTCGGGAAAACGGGAGGAACTTTCTATCCCCCCAAACCTTTGGTCTCTGCTGGCATCTGTAAACAGTGACATCTCTTTGATGGAGATGCAGACTCCACCATCACCAGCTAATCAGACACAGCACATGCCATGTGGTGAACAGACCTTTGGCTCAAAAGTCTCAGGCACCTAGCAGGAGGAACCACAACACTGCCATAAGAAACAGAGGGAACTGTTACACAGTGATTCATTCACAATACTACCCAGCAGGGACAGTGATGTGGAAGTCTGCCTTCCCCCGACACTCTTGTGACATTTCAATACACACAAGTGCCCCCGGAACCAGGAGCTGTGTATCTATCTTCCCTCCCAAACGTTGGCAATGCATTACCACAGACTAAGCAGACAGAGCCCAATTCTTACCTCTTTTACTCCAGTGTAACTCTATTGACATCAGTGAGGGTATTCCTGACATACCCTGGTGTGAGTTTAGAATTAGGCCCACCGTATGCTGCCTGTTATCCCTGGGTATTTAATCAAAGATGCTGTGTACTTAGCTATTTCCTTTAAGTCTAACTCTATAACGGGAGACCCGGGTTAATGGTCTTTCTGAGTCAGTCTTTCTGCTTCCCTCCAACTCTTTGGTTTCCCCAAAATATTTCTCCTCTGATTCCAAGTAGGAAACTGCAATGTTCCTAGAGTTCTGCTTAAACTCTGAGGAAAGAGGAACACACTAAGAGTCTACAGGTTTTTTTCTTTCTCCATTTAAGTGAATTGATTTGGGCCTGGCAGCTATTTGGAAAATGCATCGCAGGGGCCAATCGAATAAAAAAATTCTATAATAAAAGACAAATAAAGAAGCATGAACTACAGAACCCCAAATAGGTGGCCTCAGAAGTTAGCATAGGAAGCAGGGAATTAGCCATGCAGCCCAATTATGGTTAGCAAGGAGAGATGCTCTTCTAATTTTTCCCCTTGAAAACATCTCCCTCTGTATTAGAAAGGGGTTTGATGCCTGTTCCTATTTCAGAGGAAGCATGCACACTGGTGCAGTAATGCGCATTGGACGCTTTTCAGTTTCCTTTTCAAGGAACACACTGGGCTTTCTGACTAACACTTATACATCAAAACCTTTGTGTACACTGGCAGTGTGGATATATGCCTGGAATATAGAAAGGGTTTTTTGGTTTTTTTGAGCCAGTCACATTCGTTCTGAATGGAAGTGGGGTGCTCAGAAGGTATGTCTACACAGCATTTGGGAGCGAGCAGGAGCAAGCCTCCCAGACCAGGATGACAGACGCAGGCTAGCTGTGTAGACAGCACTTTAAGTTGTGGCCTGGGCTGGAACTTTCCGTTCCCTAGGCTTCAGAGTCCAAGGTGCAACTTCAAAGCACTGTCTACATAGCTATTTTTAGAGCGCTAGCACACGTCCTGCTTGCCCAAGTCTGGGAGGTTCGCTTCTGCTTGCTCCAGAATGCTGTGTAGACACCCAGAACAACCACAGTAATCAAGAAAAACTCCATCTCCTTTCTCAGTACAGTAGCAACTAGAATAAGCGTTCAGGCTGTTTCAGTATGGGCAATGACATAAATCACGCTGTGAGCAAGGCCTTCATTCAGGAGTCTTCTCACTAGTGGGGAGAGACAGCCAGTGTGTCACCACTCAGAGCCATTTGTTTAATGGCAGCGGAAAAGCAAAGCAAGCGGGCTCCATGCTGTCCGGTGGGATCTCAGATTTTCTTCACTGATAATGGATGGTTCTTCTGGAGATGTTGATTTGTTGGACAGTCCCCCAGAAGTGAACCACTATGACAATAGCAGCAGGCACACTGCGGATTGTACAAAACACCTGCGCGCACACACACACACACACACACACACCCATTTGGGTTCATGTGCCATGCAGGACTTACAGAAAGAGTGGGAGTGATAGAGACATCTGCTGCTTTGGGTGCTGCTGTTTGAGTACTGAGCTCCCCTTATGGCAATACATTGCCAGATCAGACCAGTGATCCATCTAGTTCTGTATCGTGTCTACAAAAATGACCAGGAGCACATACTCCAGAGGAAGGTGCAAGAAACCTCATAACAAAATAATCTTCCCTGACAGGACGTTACTTGCTAATCCCCATCAGTTGGTAGCTGGCTTTGGCACTAAATCATGAAAGGATTTACATGAAATACAGAGAGATTGTATGTTATCTGATGCAACTGTGGATGTTCTCATTATCCATATAAGGGTCCAATCCCTGTCTGAATCCTGCTTAGCTTCTGGTCTCAGTGAAATGGTGTAGCAAGGAGTTCCACAGGCTGGTTATGCACGGCTTTAAAATGTCTTTTCTTTTAATCAGCTTTAACCTGGCTGCATTTCTGTGCTACTGAGCTGTTCCCTTTCTCTTGTATTATGAGAAAGGGTAAATAGAGACATCTTCACTGTATCAGCACCATCATCCAGCCAGAATAACAGAGCTGCCAGAATAATGCTCCCCTTTCTGTCCTGTGCTTGGAGACACTCACAATATTAATATTAATATTAAGCTGAGCTTCCCCTTGTTGATAATTGGGATTTTTCTTCAGCTGGTAATTGGCATTTTGATTCAGCTTTGTTGAAGTGTGGTTGTGATTTTGACATGCACTTGAAAGCGCAGATGATTGTCACAATGTTAGTTGAATTATCCACACCCTTTCCGAGTCCCTAGTACAGAGCTCACAATAGTGCAAGAGGCTTTCTTTGTGAGGTTTAAGGTACCTTTTGCTTCTGGCCCTGGCTGGAACCTGGGAGTTGAAAAATTAATTGGTTAGAGTCAGAATATGGAATTGTAAGGTCTGGGGAGCATACACACCATGTTATTACCCCCCTCCACCTCCTGGTTTATTCTTCTGCATACCCATGCAGTCCAAGCCACAATCTAACCCACTGAAAGTTTCAACATAATGAACTGTCTTCCCAAATACAGACCTAATTGCAAGCCCTTTGGAAATTCTCATAACTTGCTTCTCCACTGCATTACTCCAGTTTGGCATTTGTGTAATCCCACTGACTTCAGAAGGGTCGTTCCAATGTAATCCTGGAATAATACAATGGAAAATCAGAGCTGTCATTTTAATGACACTCCTGTTCTGCTGGAGTGTAATGGTGATATCCCCGTGACTTCTGGAAGAACATTTAGGGGATATTTGCAGCCAGAAGGGAAAATATGGAACCTCTAATGACTTGTTTGGTGTGAACGTAATTATAAAAAAATTACAGTGAGTTTTAAAATTAGATTTTCTTTGCTCTTAAAGGGAAACACCTGGGGCTGTTTTGTCAATAGGTGTTATTACTGCCTCTTTTGTTTACAGTGAAACAATGAAACAAATCTTCAACATATTTTAATGTGTTAATTGGGGGTTATTATGGCCCATTTGATTTACAATGAAATTATAAAAATAATACTCCATCTCATTTTCCCCTGCACTAACAGCTTGAAAGGATTATAATTACCTCCCATATAAACCTATACTTATACTGAAAAAAATGACATGTGAATTCAAAGGCCTGAAGAACCTGCATAATATGCTAGCTGTGCTTCGATGTGCCAGGTACACCTTTTGTCCCCTCCTGTATGTGTGCATATTTATACCCAGACACTTCATTAGTGTTAAAAGACATGCTGACAGATTTTGGACACCAAAGGCAGGCTGAGCAGGGTTCTAATTTCTGCCACATCTGTAGTGTTTTTTATTATTGAGACAATACTCGGAATGTTAATATTGACTAGAAGGGGATGAATAATTCATAATGGGTACTTTAATTGATGAATTTAGCTTTCTCTTCTGTTAGACTGAAATTCATGCCCATGTCCAGAAGGCCAGAAGAAGGCCTGTGTACTACTGAAGTCCTCAAAATAGAGCTTAAATGAGTTGGAGTGGTTAGTAAACTTGGGCTGGGCTCTCTGCACAGGGGTATATTTTTCCCTAAATCAATGTGGTTGATGCTCCTGGGAAATGGAGTCCTCTACACATCCTGGAAACGGGAACAGGAAGACTCAGGACAAGTTTCTCCCATACTGACCCACTAATGTCTTGGCCTCAGCAGTGTCTCCATGGAGCCGGAAGAGAGGTGTTTAGTCTTCACAGTCCTTTTAATCCTTAGTCTCTGTAAAGACTACCAGCAACTCCACCAGCTAGGATGCTGCCTACGAACATCTGTACCAGGACTCATCTTATCCACATAGCTCCATGCCGCTACGCTTTCTAGGAGAGCAATGTTTATCTTGAGGCCTGTGGCTTCTTCAGTGAAGTGGCCGTGGAAGTATAAACAGAACAAAGAAGCTGCCATTTCCTCTTCCCGCTGGTGGTGTTGTGTCTCCTACCCAAACCTGCTCAGAGAGCTACCAGCAGCAGTACAAACCTGATAGAGAGATCGAGATTAACGGCTCAGGCAGGAATGGTGTTTTACAGTGTTCCCGGCTGCCCCACTTTTGATGACTCTAAAATGGCTTTAAATGGGAGACTATAAGAAAAAGTGATGGGGAATAATTTAATGGGTTGATACGTTACCTTTATAGGAGGATTTGACACTGCCATCTGGCTCTTTTCAAGTGGCACTTTGTTGACTGGAACTTGTCTGGACTAAGTAGATTCCTTACCCTGTACCCATTCCTTTGATGTTCAAGGTGGTGGCTCTGGAATTTAGCAATAGAGAAAACAAACCTATTGTTTTCTTTCTAAAACAATCATCTAATCCCTTTGTTGTTGTTCTTATATCTCAGGAGAAAGCCATTTTTATTGTCCTTTCAAGAGATCTTATTAAAGGTACAATGAGTCAGCAGAGGCTACTTTGAATGGGACCATAGACCACTGGCTGTATATTTTAATTTAAAAACTGTGGACACAGATGCCAGCTGCAGTGAGAATGTAATTTTCTGCCTGGAATCCACAGGGAAAAAATATGCTAATGATGTTCCAAATGCTGATGGTTCCCTGGCCCCTGTAGATAGGCTGAGAGGAAGGACCATTTGCTCTAGTTCTGGGGGGCTGAGGAGGGGGTACTATTCTTGAACAGAAGCATCTGTTCTTCCACCAGATGTGTAATTGTCATACTGGTTTTCTACTTCTTTTTCATTTGCAAGACCTCGGGGCTATAATTAATTCTTGACTAGAACAATAAATCAAGGCTTTGAAAATTATAGGAACAAACTTTGAGTATTATTTGTTTTAGATGAGCAGGCTGGTTAGTTTAATACTATGCAATTGGTATAGGCACTGGTAAAAACTGAAGTGCACACATTCACCACAAACTGATTTAAAGAGCAGAGCTGTACACCACCATTATTAATTATTGTTGTTTTGAAATTCTGAACAGAAAGCCAGAGAAAGCAAAACTAGGTCATTTTGTTTCTACTTGATTCAAACTACTGTAGATTCTCATATCTCTAATGCTGCTGCTGCTCCAGGCAGGTCTGGGCAGCCCCATTTTCTCTCATTACTCTGACTTGCAGTTGTAAGATGTATGTTTCTGCATCCACAGACAGTCATCAGAAAGTATCCATTGTCTGGGCAATGGCAGGAAGAGAGAGGCAAGGAGACCATATCCATACAGATCTGTATGTCAGGACAGAATGGATAGGAAGAATGGACAACAGAAGTAAGAACGTCAGTGGAGCTGTCAGTGCTAATTTACACCAACGGAAGGTCTAGCCTAAACAGAGCCAAGCCCCAGGGTGACCTAGTGTCATTTTCATGCTAATTTTCCCCATATTTAAATTTTCATATTCTGAGGGGGATGCTAGGTACAAATAAACCAAGTTCTCTCTCTTAGCTGTGTGCGTCCCCTGCAGTCATCTCTACAAACCGAGAGCAAGGGAAATATGGTGTGAAGACAGTTGATACACAGCAACCAGGATGCACCAAAGTTCTCACCAAGCATGGCTGCCTTGTGAGAATGAGCAGTATCTTGGATCAGTAAATGCCATCTTGTGCCAAATGCTGCAGAAGAAATATCTAATTCAGCTAAGTGCTTGGCAAAGGGACATTTACATGTGGCAATAACTGCAAAAGACTATCAGAGCCAGTATTGCTCGACACTCTATGAAAAGTTCAGGCCCAGAGCAGTTAATCTGAGGAAGCAGCACTTCAGTGGTTTCCGAATATCTGAAATTACCCTGACTGAAGTAAAACCCAGTGACGGGCTTTGCAACATTATACCAGATACATAAAGGGGGGGAGAAAGGAATCAGAACTGTCACTGTAGTTTCTTTGGCACAGATGTTGATGTGATGTCTGCAAAGCAACTGGAACTCATATCTGTATATCTGTTTGGATCTGGACCAGCCCTTGTGCTTTTGGGATCTGACGTGGACCAAAAGGCTGAAAGAGATGATGAGTTCCTGGGAAAGAAATACAGAGATCTCACAGTACTTTCTCCTGACAGCACTTTGATTCACACTTATAAATATAGTAGGTAGGAAAATGAAAGGGATAGAATTATTCAGGGCCCACTCCTGCTTCTGTTAGAATGAATAGCAAAACCCTCAGGCATCTCGTTTTGGAACAAGATCAGGCCTATCATTGTTGGCATCAGCAAGTGCTGCCCTTTTTGCAGGCACCCTCTCTGTTACAGCAAGAGTGTCTCTCCTCTGAGCTACATTCAGATTGAGCTGGAATTTTAGTCTGAATATCTCTTCCTTCCTTTTTCAAGTTTGCTGGGAAATTTGCTAAGGAGGCTAATACTTTGGCCTAAGCCTTTTTAGAGCAAAGCCACATGACCTAGTTAAGTCACCTGGGCCCTGCTTTAATAGCAGAGCTTTTAAACCCTTCAGATAGATAGAGAGAGCAAACCAAAAATCCTTCCTTACAGCACAATACGCGACACAGACAACTGAGGAGGAGAATAAGGTGGTGGTGGGGGGAGCCATATTGTAAACTACTTGCACTGCCGTGTTCCATAGCTGCAGTTTTATGTAGCTAACCAGCAGGATTTTTTAGACCATCTCATCCACAGAACTAAAAGTGGGGAAACTTTTTACGGCATCACTATTTCTGTATACCCGGGGTTGTGTAAATCTTGCAGGGATCGGAACCCGACACCTCTGGATCTAAAAGCAGGAGACTCTATAGCTTGAACTATACAACTAGGTGCTGTGTAGCCGCTTGAAGGGGACAAAGAGCCATGTTGTGCCTGCACTCAAAGGTCCTTGCAACATTGTCTTCCCCACCGGTGCTCATGGGCTTCTACCCTCCAGCTTTCACTTTTCAAATTAACTCAAAGACCCAAAGCACAACTCCATCCAACTCCCTCAGGCTCATGTTGAAACCAGGCCAAGCCACACACTTCATGAGATTTTTGTTGGCAAATGATAAATTGGCCAAGGTTCACCCAAAAGGACGGTGACCCTCAGGAAACCTTCCAAGGACTTTCACCTGTTATGAGTTTATAATGGAAGTCCAGCCAGACCAGTTTTGCCTGGCACTGCGTTTGGCTGCCCCCATTTCAAACCACTCCAATATTACATGGTATTTCCACAGGGGGACCTCTGCTCCCAGTGAAGTCATTGGGAAAACCCTTGTTTATTCCAATGGAAGCAGGTCTAGCCCAATGCTGAGCATTTTTCAGAATCCCACACTGTTTTCTGAGAGATTCACAAAGCACCATCTGTCACTGATTCCTACTGAGAAGCCAGTGTCATGCGTCCATGAGACAGGTCACATTATTTCTTTTTCATTCATTAGTGATCTGTGCTGACTTAACCATCACACATTGACATGCACCAATGAAATGAAACAAATGTCTCCTTTTCAAAGGTAAATGAGCTGGTTAATGATAGATTTGGATATTTTAATTCTTTGGCCCAGGCCTGGTACTACTGGGGGTGGGGGAGCATGCCCCCCCAACAATCTTCAAGGGGTCCCAAATTATTGTCAGAAAGGCCAAAATAGGTACAAAGTTATCCAGTGTTAAGGAGTGAAATGACCATGACAAAATGCTGACACAATAGCCAAATTTTACTTTTTTAAACTCTCTTAAAATCCAAGATTTTCCAGGGGTCTAACTAGCCCCTCGACTCTGGAAGTTTGTTTTTTAAATAGCAACATCCAGGGCCCCCCAGAGACCCACTCGCCCCTCTCTTAGTAATGGGGCCCTAGAACTGCCACTGTTGAGTGTCATAGTCCTGTTGCAGAAAAAGCTTTGTAACAACAGCTAAGAACCTCCAATCTCCCTGTCACGTGTGACACAAGTGTTTAGAGTCCCAGTGGCAGTCAAAGAATAACATTAACAAAACAAACATTAACAAATCCTTAGTGGATGGACTTGATGTATCTGCCACTAGGTTAGAAAGTGTACAGTGTATGAGCAGTTTTAATCTTCTATTCCTCTGAAACGTGTGCATTGCGGCAGATGTTACTTTAGATATTCTCTTTCCCCTAAATCGTTGGGTATTGAAAGATAGAGGCACCAGGTGTCACTCTAACTAGCAAAATTAGGAATCATTCAATGCTTAGATGGTACCAATTAGCTTCACGGTGTAAGTGCCAAGAGTTTTTCTAATTCAGGCAGACAAATTTCTCAGTCTATAATAATCTCAGTGAAAGTGGTCCAAAACATTTCAACATGCTTTGCACGGGGGTGACGTGTGTACATATATGTATGTATTACTTAATAGCTAGTTGCTATATTGAAACATCTGTCATAACCCCCCTATTGTCATCCGCTCAAAACTTTCTGAAAAATATTGGCTCACTGATGACATTTTTGTATTGGTCTCAGCCCCAAAAGGGAATTTGTTTGGAAGGGGTTATGTGAGAAGGGAGACACGTACACATTTTCTGCTGTGAAAGGTTATTGAATTCTTTGCTCATGCATAATTAAAAAATGGCTGAACTTGACAAGTTGAAACCTTCCAAGTGGCTGGTAGTGAAGACAAGTCTACATACCAGTCTGAGAATAACCCCGAGCCTACAGAGTCAAAAACAATTGAAAATTCAGTGTTTAACAAGGACAGGATGAAACCGTTGAGAGATATTACTATTCTCTTTATGGGACTAGAGCTGTTTGAATAATAAAATAAAAATGGTTTTCAAATATTTTCACAAAAAAAAGTTACTGGTGAAGTTTGCTGTGACTCATGGGGATCATAATATGAATGATTCATGGGTATCAGGACAGCCAACATGTATTTGTGGATATGTTTGTGAATGCATTGAGTTCTTTTTTTAAAAAAGTTTCAGTTGTCTAATCAGGAAAGAGGAACAATAGCATGTGACTTAAAGACTTAACCACAGAGCATAAATAATGAAGCGTTGAAGAGCAGTTCATAGGCTGAAAATACTTCATTCAGGCTCCTCAGTGAATACTCACAAATAACAAACACATTTGAAGAAACTCAGGAAGATCAATTTGTGATGGATAACTAACCAAAAGAGAGGAATGGTTTGTAATGAGTATTATTCACATTGAATTGTTCCATGAGCTCTGGTGTCATGGGGATTTGACATGTAGATCATCAGTTGAAATGCCACCCAGATCAGTAGAGAACAACATCCTTATACTTCTTGATGGCAGATTTGTAGCTTCTCTGAGAGGAGCTGCTGTTATTTCAATCCCTTAAGAACAATGGATCTTATCACATTAAGAAAAATCTCAATAGGCTCCAGCTAGCCTTTGCATTCCTCGCAGATAGTTATGTAGCTGGACCACCAAGCCAGAGATTGTTCCTCCAGGTCAGGGTACAGTACGCTGGGCAGTGGAGGGAACGTGGGCAGTGGAGGGAATGTCTTACTGCTGTTCTCCTTGTTTATCCTTAGTGAATAAACAAGCAGAGTTTAATCTTCAGGGCTCTCCGTCATAACTCCTTTCACCAGCACTACACTAACTTTTTCAGAGAGAATATTAACTCGGAGAGGATTTACAGTTGCAGTGGATTTCACAATTTTGCACTAAAATTGACTACTGAGTCCAATTATTGCTGGAAACAGAGTGGCAAAAAAAATAAAATAAAAAAATAAAAATAAATCTGCATAAGAAGAAGAAATAAAAAAAGTCTTTGGTGAAAGGAAGAGGCAAGTCTCCCTGCAGAATATGATAATTTATAATGAAACATTATCTACAGACCCATATGTTACATTTTCTATTTATGGCTAATTTGCTTAACCATTTATAATTTGTGCCCCTAGGGAGGACAATTTGTCTTTGGGCAGCTGGTTAGCCAGCCCAGAGAGGGGGAAAAAAACCTTTCCTTTTCATCTGAACATGCCAATAGGGAGGACACAATCTGCACCATTTGAGGGTGTGTTTTAACATATATTTAGGGAGCATAGTGTACCCTGGTCACATACAGTAAATGGTAGCGATGATTAAAAAAAAAAAAAAACTCCTTAGACAGGGGCTGGAGGTCCCACCATGCTGCTTAAATCTAATTATATTGAGTCACAAGAATGCAAATTCAGTTCCTTTATTGCTACTGAGATGCACCTGCTTAGGGTGCCCGTTGCACAAGTGGAAATGGATTAGCACTACACAGAACAAGAAGGGCTATCTCCAAGCCTTCCAGATTTGGGGTAAATTTGAAGATCATTCAAAACTTTGCAGGTGTGGCCTGACTCCACAGTGGTTTGAACCAAGACTCCAGATGCACCCTGTGCCCCAAAGTTTGGGGAAATCCATATGCTGGTCTGAACTTTGTGGCTCAGGTCTGCTCCCACTAAATAAACTGGACCACATTCAGAGGTGATGTACCTTAGAGTTATTTACTGATGCCTAGGGAAGTCTCAGTCGGTGTCACACCTTCTGCTGGTCTTTAGCATGTGTGTTAAATTAAAGTAGGGTGTGGGCTACGTTAGCTTACACTTTTGTGCACCTGCTTTTAGTTCTTCTGTGTAAATTATGCCAGCACACATTCTCTCACACATGAGCAGAGAAGGTCTAAGGTGTAAGTATAATGGAGCCTAATTTACTGTAAGGAGATCTGACTAGTATCAGGGGGTAGCCGTGTTAGTCTGTATCTACAAAAACAACAAGGAGTCTGGTGGCACCTTAAAGACTAACAGATTTATTTGGGCATAAGCTTTCGTGGGTAAAAACCTCACTTCTTCGGATGCATCCGAAGAAGTGAGGTTTTTACCCACGAAAGCTTATGCCCAAAGAGATCTGACTGATACTACCTTACAAACAGCCTCTGAATTTGGCCCTCAATCTCTTGCTAATTTGCAGCTGTCACACTCCAGACACATTATTCTTGGCCCAGCTTAACCTTAAACTAAAATGAAAGAGCTTGATTGCCACAAGTCTGGTTCAGTTTCAAGAAGCGACAGGAGCCTCCTTGGATTATTGTGCTCCAGTAGTTTCAGACAGGTTACAAAGACCTTTTTACTTTAAACGTTAGAGACCATCAAGTTAAGCTCTGTTTAGAATATTAATGTGGTGAAGTCCAAGTTCCTTTGCTAGTAGCTTAATTGCACTGAGTAGAACTGGCAGGTATATTTTGAACCCTGTCATTTCCCTTTTGAGTTTTTAAGGCTGATGTTTGTTTGGAGATGGTGCCTTAGAGATGGGGGCCCTCATCCTCAGGCAGAGGAAGATGAGTGCAGAGGAGAAAGTAGCTATGTACTACTGCAGGCTCCCCAAAGCAACAGTGAATCTGGTTATTATACAACTGTATAGCAGGTGCTATTCCTCTTCCAGAGATCATCACCTTTATTAATCAAATTTTAATCTAATGAAATATATTAATCTGCTGAGAGGAGAGCAGCAAGGAGAGGAGTTTAAATCCAAAATTTTGGACCTAATCTGCTGTCGAATTTCTTGCACATCCTAAATCCCATCTCTTTTGAGAGGCAATTCACCACACTATCACCGGGATATTGTAAAGATCAAAGCCACCATGTGATGGGATCCTCAGTAAGGGTGCCAGAGAACCCAGGCTGGAATGTGTCGCATACATGGATTGCGTCCAAATCTTGATTTTTTAAAAAAATATATTTACAGCTCAGTAATTCTGAGAGGTAAAGAGTTCCAAGTGCTCTAGAAAGTCTGGCATCAAAAGAGGGCACCGATCATAAAGGAAATGTCCTCTGCCAACTATTCAAGAGGAACCCTTCTGTGTGGACAAATCTGAACAAAGGGGTTTGTCTCACTCCTGTAGAGTCAGGTGCCCTGGGAGGATTGTGTCAAAATTTGAAGAATCCTTTTGTTTTAGTAGGATTAAAATATTTAGTAGGACTGAAAATATTCTCTATCCTGGCAGCGCCAAAAAAAAAAAAAAAAAAGAGAGAGTGCAGAATGCCCTCTGTGAAGTAATGAATGCTACCTTCACAGCTGCACCTAAGAGGAGGCGGTTCTGAGATATTAGCATGCCAGTTTATAGGCCTGGTATCACTTCCCTGTGATATTGAGCCACAAACATTTCAATCACATCCCCAGCAAGGAGTTGGTAACCCAGATGACTCTCTGAATCATTCTCTGCAACACTAAAATGTTTTTAGATCTGATCCTGGACTCCTCAACAAGATGTTCTCAAATCAGCACCAGAATTGTCTCTCTCTTCCTCTGATGTTCATGCTTTGTCCTTGCACTTACTGGGCAAAGAAATGAAGCTATCAAGATTTCCTCCTGCTGTCTGACCTACATGTTTCCTTACAAGCACATTCGGCTTGTCAGTCAAGGCGATAAGGGCCCTCTGGAATCCACAATGTGCATACTAACGGCTCCTTCATTCACATCATCAGCATAATTCCAGAGAGCACAGTGCTTAGCTCCTTGTCTGGCCCCAAGAGGGAAAGAATTTCAATGCTCTTCCTTTTGAAAGGTGCTGCACTTGACTGGGTAACAAGACAAAAGAAAGTTTCAGAGTAACAGCCCTGTTAGTCTGTATCCACAAAAAGAACAGGAGTACTTGTGGCACCTTAGGGACTAACAAATTTATTTGAGCATATTTACAGACATTCCTTTGAAAAAGGGCCCATTTTTCTTTCAGAATGGCTGCAAAGAAACCAAGAATTTTTTTTCTTTAACATGGTCCTTTTTAACATTTTCACAAGGTTTAACTGCTTAATTCTCTCCAGCCTCTGTAAAGTTAACTTTTCACTCTTTCCTTGAATCACTTGTTTATCTCCCAAAATGACACCTTCATCAACTCAGATTTCACCATTCCAAGGATTGTCTCAGGGACCTGAATTTCCCATGTTTGTACTCACTTCTTTTTCTATTCCTGCCACTATGCCTCTCAGGGCTCCCACCCTGTTTTCCAATCTCTCTCTCTGTTGCCTGCCTGCTTGTCGATTCACAGAACATAAAGAGCCAGGTTCTGCCCCCAGACACACCTATTCGATGCTCACTGAAGTAAACAGGAGTTGTATGTGCAAAGCTAAGAGAAGAGTTGGGCCCAATACTCCCACCAAACCTTTCCCCATTTTTAAAACAAATTTTTGAATTCAAAGTTGTTAGAGTTTCTGAAATCGCCGGAGAAGTTCCTCTCCACCACCAAATCCTGCTCAGTTTCCATGAAGAATCAGATCCCGAAGGGCCAAAATACCAAGAAGGAAGCCATGGTTCACAGAAGAGGCGCCGACTTTCTGATTTCCTGGGGGGTGCTCGACCCCTGTTCTGCCCCAGACCCCCCCCCCCCCCCCCCCCTCCCCCCCAAACCCTACCCCTGCTGCCCCACCTCTTCCTGCCCCTACCCCGTTCTGCCCCCTTCCCCAGTGCACCCCACCCTCGCTCCACTTTTCCCTGCCTCCGCTCCTCCCCCTCTCCCCCCCAGCGCCTCCTGCCCACTGCTGAACAGCTGATCCTCGGTGGGCTGGAGGCACTGCGGATGGAGAGGAAGGAGTTGATTGGTGGGGCCCATCGGCGGGTGGGAGGGGGAGGAGCTGATCAGCAGGGCCCACCATTGGGTGCTGAGCACCCACTATTATTTTTCTGTGGGTGCTCCGGGGCTGGAGCACCCATGGAGTCGGCACCTGTGGTTCACAGCATTTCTGGCATGAAGCGAAAGTAGAACCACTGCAAATCTTTCATGCTGCCTATACGTCGCATGTCTCTAGCTCTGTTTGCACAAACTAAACCTCACCGAAGTTCTCTCATCCTTGCCAAGAATATAGAAAATGATCTGAACAAGATTCCTCTCACAGGAAAGTGAATGGGAGTTCCCCTAGCGTTCCAGTGGGAACGCGTTCTCATTTATATCTGCAACACTACCTCATGCTTACTCTGCCCGTAGTCCCATTGAGTCCAGCTTCTCACAGACCAAGGGGCTACTCAGCCTGAACAAGGTGGTAGAATCTGTCTCAAAGATCTGTGACAAGAATACCCCCAGAGCTGGTTGGGAAAGGAGTATTCTTTTTCATAAAATATTTCCAAATTTTTCACAAAAATGTGTTGGCAAAATGTTAAAATATCAACCAGCTCTAATTATAACGTGGTTCAGTAATCTCTTCTCAGGTATTTAAACCCCAAGGAGCGTATCTAATCTACAATATATCCAACTCAGCTCTCCCAGTGATATATATACACATATTTGACACCCCAGGGCTAGATGGTGGAGCTACCACAAGTCTTCATCAGTCCCATAATGATCAAATCCTGATCTAGTCTCAGCCATTTGCAGTCATCCCAGTTCAGCTAACCCACTCCTGGGCTTACAAGAAATCTGTCAGATGGACTCCTGAACATTTATCCATTCAGCTAAGATTTTTATCTTTTTATTTTAGCTTTTTTCATTCATGGTATCTAAGCACCAGTGAAGAACGATCCCTCCTCTAGAAAAACATTCACAATACAGAGATTAGCATCTGTCATTCAGACCTTTCCTTTCTATTGGACACCCGTTAAAGTGTGTAATACAGGTGTGTCTGTTATACCACTCCTTGGCATATTTGATTGGGAAGGAATGTGTAGATCATTCAAGACCAAAGATTTGGAAAATCTATGAGCTAGAGGTGTGATTCCACGGCTCATGTACACATCTGCACTAGCTCTCTCTGAGTACATGCCCACCGGTTTCAGGCAGGTTTGTACTCAGCACTGCTCAGCTGTGCCTCTGCTGTCTTTACCAGTGCTACCGCAGCTACCCTGCTGTTTATACTCACCCTAAGTCAGGGAATCACACCCCTTCCTCATAGTGTAGGCATAGGCAAGGGAATATGTTACCCAGTGTTCATGTCTGAACTTGTGTTGTACCCTATTTAAAATAGTCCTATTTAAAATCCTAGTAGGATTTTCAAACCCACCTCAGGCACGTCTTAAAATCCCAGTACGGCATGTTTCTCTTTTACAAAATAATAGACATGATCAAAACTAAGGAGTGAGCCAAACCTGGTTGAAGTCAGTGGGAGTCTTTCCATTGGATGCTTTTGGATCAGACCATAAAAACCAACAAACAAAAAAGAGACCCATGAGCAGTGCTGAGAGATAAGTTTGCCTGTCAGAAAACGTTATTTTGATTGAAATGATTTCTGTGTGTGAAATCATATTGATTTTGACAACATTTTTGTTTTCAGAGAAAAACTGGAAAAAAGGGTTTTGAAATGTCAGTGTCCTGTTTTGACATTTTCAGAATGGAATTTTTTTCTTTTTCTTTTCAAAATGACTGTTTGTTTATAAATTTATTGTATTTCTGAAAAAAGGGGAAAATTGCTAAAATTGAGTTAATCAAAATGAAACATTTCAATGGACCGAAACCTATTTTTTCCATAATGTCATGTCATGAAAAATTTCACAATGTTGGCTTTTCATCGTGATTTGGGACAAAATTTCAAAATCTCCATTTTTTTTCTTGGATGGAAAATTTCCAACCAGCTCTGCTCAGGAGCACCTGTCTTAGACCTTTGCTCAATACACTTGACTGCACTACCTTGTGCGGTGTCAATACACACCTGGACTGCACCTAACAGCACATACCATGAGATTACATAAATGAACACTTGGTTCTTTCTCTTTCACTTTTTCTTTCCTGACTTCATTAGACCTGCTTTGCAGTTTGTAATGGCCTTGCCTTCTAATGGCTGAAGTCCTGAGAGAAGCTAGCAGCACTAATAGTGGGTGCTACAACCGAAAGCGAATGGACTTTTTCTCTTAGCTCGTGTGGGAGACCTTTTCGACTCAGGCAGGCATGGATTCCTCATAAGAGCTGTTGTAAAATGACTTAGTTCACAGGAGAAAAGGAACAAGGAGCAAGAAGAATCCTTTTGTACCTAATGTTGCCATCTAATTCCTTGAATTGCAGAACGTTCTCCTGTCCTCCAGGGTAAACTCAGGGGATTATATAGATTGACTAAAATGGTGTCAAGCCAAAATTTCCTCCTGCCACTGTTTCACAATAACCAATCCCTCGGAGGAGTGAGCTGCTGTAGATTGTAGCTGGTTTAGTAGGGTTGTGATCTGTGTAACCACATGTTGAAATAATCTGATTTTACTTAACAATTAATGACATTATCAATTTTTTTTCACTGTCAGATTAACAGAAACCTTATGACTCAAGCTTTACAGAAATGATTAACTTGTAATTATCTTGCTGTACTGTTCTCTAATGCTACTGTTGCTAATCTCACAATGAAGGGAATAAGAGATGTAATTGGTAAACAGGAGGTTACAAGTTTGGATTTGCTCACCCCTCCCTAACCTATAGTTTCTGTATACATATCATTAATTTAGATTGTAAACTCTTTGAGGCAGAGACATCTTTTGGTTCTGTGTATGTGCCACATCCCACACCATAGGGTCCGGGTCCACTGCTGGGGCTTCTACATGCTACCTAAATACAACTAATAATAATCATATTGTTGATGTGACGGGGGCTCAGTGCTGAAAGCTGATTGTCTGTGGCTGGCCCCGTGGCCTGGAAGCAGCACATTCTACCGCCAAGTGAGAGCATTGCATGATCACACCTCTCCTGATGCAGCAAGTCAGTAATTCAAAAGACATTTCATGCATACTCTGAGCAGTGGGGTAAGGAAGACACAGCTCACACTCCTGTCAAGCACGTCAGCAGCCTGGGAGAACCACTGATGGGTTTCATCCGGAATCCCAGCCAGCTTCTCTGGGATGGACGGGTACGGGGCCTTTGAGGAGCAGGGATTCAATGGAAGATCACAAGCCCATTTCCCGTAATCGCTATGTAGCTGAAAATTTTACAGACACTTCATACTAATGCAAGATTACACCCCAAACTCTCAAGAATTGCATCCAGGCTGAAAATACATCTTATCACTAATCAATAACTGATTTGATTATATTGTTGTTATGAGGGCTGTTGCTATCTCCTACCAGGTATTCATCACAATTGACAAGCGATGTTACACTGATAATGATATGCTGATGCTTATAATTTTTTTTTAAACTCTATTGCTGTCTGATATGTGCCTTGGGAGCTAACATCTCCCTGATACAATATCATCCTTCTGGAGTTCATTGCAATAGAGGAAATCAAAGTGAACTATTAAAACTCATTACCATTTTTATCTCTAATGCTGCAGATTCTATTTCCTATAATTTTATTTGAATCAGAATGAAGATTGTATTTGCATAGACAAGGGTAGTCTCTTTCTCGCTCCCATTTTTAGCCCCGAGGATATATACTCATAACCACAGCAGCAAGACCACTACCCAAATATGTCTGTTATGCAGACAGAAATCTGAAAAGCCTGTGAAGAAAAGTTTGATGTGTTAAAGTTGGGTGTGCTGTAGAATCATTTGGGAATGCAGAGAGATACAGGGCCTCGGGAATATGTATAAACATTTTAGCATCATTAAGTCATTTAAATCAGACTGCAAAAGTATTCTTCGGTGTTTTCTACCTTTTTCAGTAAAAGTGTCCATTGTCTGAGAGCTATAAGGACAGAACAGCAAATAATGGGCTCCATTATATTGCAAATACTGCTTATGGGTTTTCCAGCTTGTTTGAAGCAATTTGCATGCCGCACTGTGAGCTTGCCCGCATATGGTATAAGCAATGCACAAGGAGATGGCCCTTCTTTTTCTTTCTGGTACTGGTGATCTGCACTAGATTATACTGAAGGCAGAATTGGGCTTTGTTCATCTTTTCAAATCCAAAGCTTTTAAAAATACTCAAATGTAATTTCTTCCATCTTCTTCTAACAGCTACACTGCAGGGTGTTCCTTGCATGCTGCTGTGGATGATTAAATGGGTGTTCCATTGATATGAATAGAACATGAGGTTGGAAGCAAGTGAATGGCTAGGAATGGGATACTAAAGACAAGTCCTTTCCCATATACAGCTAAGGTCCCTTTATGCTGCTCTGGCATGTAAATGTGAGTTAGATCCACTGAAAACCCCTTGACATTGCCATTGTGGTGTTAAGTGGCCTTGGTGTAAATGAGAATAAGACTTTAACTCTCTACCCACAGGCCCAGTTCTTCGCTGCTGAGGTCAGTGGGACTTTTGCCACTGGCCACAATGGGAACAGGTTCATTATTTGTAGAGTGTCCATCATCCTTGTACTCATTCTAGGTCAGTAACAGATGGAAGTTGTATCCATCAGAGCACGGTTCCCAGGTTTCTAAACGGAGCTGGGGTGTTAGATTGGCACCCCGTGGAGGCTCTGCTATTGGACCAAGAATCTAGTCAGATGAAAAAAAATAGGAATCAATAGAGTTATTCTAAATTTAGCCAGGTCTGAGTGAGAGCAGAACCTGACCCAATGTTTCAAGCAGATGGGCGCAGATGATCAGCACATTAGTTAAATGAGATTCCAGCAGGACTAGATGAAATGCATTTTCCAAATTGTGCAGAGGAAAGCTGCTCTAGGTGCATACATCCTGTTTAACTCGGAGGACTTGTGTGCATCTCCCAAGCATGGTTTTAAATTTTGTCTCTAAACAGGAAACGTTGCCGTTCCGTTCCTTGCCCCTGTACGTCCAGTAAGAATCCATTTACTACACAAGTGCTAATTACTATGCAGTGATTTCAGATTCCACTGACAGGCAATGCCCTGCTGATTCCTCTTCCCCACTGACTGCCCAGAGACCATTGCAAGACTCCTCAGGCTTTAAGGAGCTAGGACATATGTATCCTCCCCTCACCTTGCCCATGATTCAATGCACTTTGGGGACAGATCAAATTAGAGAGGTGTGTGTTTTATTTCCCTCACCCATGGGGGCAGATTCATTTTCACACCCGCCTCTTCTCTCAGAGAAACCACACGTTTTCCTTCAAGCTAAGTGGAAACCACATGTCGCTGCAGCCCACATACTGCTTAAAGTTAGAAACAGACTAACGTGATTCCAGCACTGAGCCTTCACTCCTAAAAAACAGAAAGAACATTTAACACTGGCTGCAAGCCGTGAATCAAAATCCTGTTGTCGCTCACCCTATGCAATGCCATTGACTCTGGTGAAATTGTACAAGCATAACTGAGGCAAAGTTAGAGACCGCCTCCCATCATATTTAAATGGAAAATGGCAGAGAGGGTCCTCAAGCAATCAAACCAGCCCTGTAATTAGCATGACACTGTTCCCCACAGCTCAATGATAAGCTGGATACTGTGTGGTAACCCATCTCTCTGACTTCCACAGCAGCAGCAAACCACTTCAGAGAAGCAAACTCTTTCTCCATCTCTGCACTTCTCACAATGGTAACACAACCATCACAATGGGGTTTACAATCAACAAATGTGTGTGGGTCCAAAGATCTAGGCTCTATCTCCAAAGTTCTGGCTTGGGATTGTATCTGTTTAAAACAGAAACAAGAAAGAACCAGAAATAGAAACCCATGCAAGGCTACTTTTAGAACACAGCATTGCAACTGCCACACCTGCCAAAGCCATGGGCATTTTGGACTCAACAGTTTGTTCTTTTCAGACCACATTCTGGATGTGGGAATTACTCAATTATAACCTGTAAGAATGGATCCCTCTGCCCCTGCATGATGCCTGGAATGATGGGTATTTCAGAAATGTCATCTAATAAGGATCCCAGTTTTGCAATAAGATGAGGTAGTTTAAGTTTCTTATCCCCAACATCTGCAGTTCTTATTAAGTGGTTGCTAAACTGTTGTTTAAAGAGAAAGAGAAATCGTAGAAAATCAAACATAACAGAGTGACTTAGGACAAGAGAGATGTTGTCTTGAGAATTCAAATGTGAAGTAGAGGGAGACGAAGAACATTGGGCCGTGTGAGGCTGTATCAATGGTTATGGACGTGTGACAGATCGAGGGTATATCTGTGTCAGAGTGTGAACTCCATGTGGTTTGGTGGACCCAGTTTTGTTTCAGAGACTGTACTTTGTATTGTAATCTTCATTTAGTAGCATAACCTTCATGGGGTCTTGCATTCCCCTTTGTAGGTTAGAACATCCATTTTTAGCAGGGGCTTGACAAAGACTGGAAACATTATAGCCGAGAAGCTAGGACAGAGCTCTGAATGGCCATCAACACTGAATGATTCTCCCTTACTATGGGGGTATCATTTCAGAAAAATTCTGGGGGCAGGGAGAAGTTGTTTCAGCCTATAGAATGTTATATGTGATTATATTATATAAAGTCAGGGAGGGGGGGGAAAGTGGAAGACATAATGGAATATATAGACGTATGAAAAGCCTGGGGAGGCCAAGTAAGGTCTGGAGGGGCAACTGCCTCCCTTGCTCCATAGTAAATGATGCCCCTGCCCTACAGGTACAATGGGTTTTCCACCAGTTAGGGCCATTGACTTTGAATGACTCTCTGCACAGAAGCTGACTGGTGGAGGCGCAGAACTTCCTTGGCTAAAGCATATGGGCAAAGCGGGGACTGCTTGAAAAGAGAGGTGCTTCTCTGCGCAAGGGGCCAGACCCCTGGTATGTGCAGGAACTCCAGGGTCTAAGGTGGCTGGACTGAGGGGTCCCACTACTGGGTGTCAGACCCATGGTGTTCACCTGGGAGTGCTCCTGAGTGACCCAAAGCTAGGAACAGTGACAGCCACTGCTCACACCCAGGAGGCTTAGATGCATGTGGGGGACCCAGTGGTTGGATCTGTCCAGTGAGGGGGCCTGGGCCATGCGGTGACAGATGGCACTAACACCCAGTGACACATTAAAGACACAGGGCCAGATCCTCAGATGATGTAAATCAGTATAACTCCACCACAGGCAGTGGCGCTACAGTGGGTTACACCAGCAGAGGATCTGAGTGAAAGGGCTGTCAGTACGTCCACTGTGAATCTCCATTTTTCAGGGGTTCATATAATCCAGTCTCACAAGCTTTCTCCAAGGTGACATGCAGCTCAAACAATATCAGCCCAAGAATACTTGGGCCAATCACACCTTACTGGGCATCAGTTTACCCATCTGTGAAACGGGGGTTAATGAAACTCCTACTTCAAGAGCCTCCTACTTCAAAAGCCTCAAAAGCATGATTTTTTTCTTTTCTGACAATGGTGAAAATGTTGCCCCATTCATTCGGAATTTAACTCACTGTCTTGTATGTTCTGACCTGAGAAATGAGATTGCGGAGTGATGGAATAAGAACCAAGCCCAACACAAAACCTTTAATGGAAACCTAAAACTGAATGTGAATCAAACCTTTTCAGGGGTTCATCCAACTTCTTTTCCCCATGATTTTTCATTTTTGTGTTGCTGTGAACTTGATGGATCTAGCTGGCATAAGATAAAGAAATGACAAAAGGCCTGAGAAAAAGCTGCTCTCGGATATTTCCAGACTTACTGGAGGCAGAGGACTCCCAGTGTCTTGAGAGAAAGCTGCTATTTTTAAGATTCCCAGCCTGATGTTGCAGGCGACAGTTTCTGAACTAAGAATCAGAACTTTTCTCTGACCTGATCTTTTGGAGATGCCAACCTCTCAGTTTGTGAGAGCAAGTCCCCATTTCACCATCAAATCAATAGCAATGGTAACTTATACATACATGACAGCCATTAGCTGAAGTAAATTCTCCATTTTATATACCATTTGAAAGGTTTCTTTGTGAATTTCCTCTTCTGAGATTCGGACTCTTCTCCTATGTCGTTATCTGAATTGTTATTGTGCTTGCTTTCTTATAAGATCAACAAACCATTTGCTCCTTATTCCCTTAATGCCAACCTGAAAACTAGACAAACTCTTACTTCTCTTTCTATATCAAACTAACTTATCATACAGGATCATTTCCCTCTTACCTAAAATAAATGAATACGAGTTCTGTTTATGCTGCATGTTTACCAAGCAATCCATAACAATGACAGAAACATGACAGCAAAGAGAAAAAGAGAACTATACTTACAATTTTCAAAAATACACAGATATAGAGGCTAGTTTGAAAGCAGCTTGCTGTGGAGACAATCAACACAGCAGTGGTGAAGGACTACCTTCCACATGGCTTTTGAAAACTGTGTGTGATAACTTCAGTCCGCAGCTAAAAGTCCTGCACAGCATGAAGAACTGTACTGCTATCAGTTAAATCTCTAGGGGGAAGAAAAATCCCAAACCCATCGATACAGTATTACAAAATTAGGATCCAAAGGATCCAGTCTGTGATTTTAGATGCACAATTTTGCATTCCATGCCCCTGCCTTAAAAAAAAACAAATGAAGAAGAATGACCTTGGACAACATTTTTTTTAAAAAAACTAGTGATTTGGGGTGCTTTAGTCTTTGGGTGCTTAACTTGGGACCCCAGAAAGGTGGAGTTTGAGAGGGTGGCTGTGCTCAGCACTTCTGAAAATCAGGCTCCTTTAATGGTTTGTCAAAGAGCAAAAGACCCATTTAGGATCAAAATTTCAAATGAGCTTAAGTCACGGAGGCATTCTAAAAATGGTCCCCGTTGGTGTGAAAATAAGTGTGGCCACATGTTCAAAGGAATTCAGCATGCTGGGTGCTGAGCTCTTTAAAAATCCCGCCCCGTTTGTAAGTCTTCTTTATCAATTGAAATGTCAGCATTGTTCTGTTATATGCCTTTAAATACTGAGAGGTGAATGACATCATGCTACCCTGGATGATTGTGAGAACATGCATGCAGGGAGAATATTAAATACTTCTTTTCAGTCCTTAGTCTCCCTGCTCTGCAGTCAATACCAATATGTTGGCATTATGGGTTTTTTTTTTATTATGAAAACAATATATGTCATAGGTTGCCAAAAGAGAATAACAATATTGATCTACACACAACAGTGCATTTTATTTTCCATTAACTTTTTTATGAAGCATAACAAGCTAGTGGTGGGTCTGAGCATTTTCTGAGGATTAATGTACAAGTTTTTAGTAGAGGTAAAAATTACTGGTGCTATGTTAATAAAAGCTGCTGTTATGAGTTTGCCACGGAGTAAAGGCTCACGTAGCCCCATGTCTT
The DNA here is from genome assembly GCF_002925995.2 of Terrapene triunguis. Classification (NCBI taxonomy): domain Eukaryota; kingdom Metazoa; phylum Chordata; order Testudines; family Emydidae; genus Terrapene; species Terrapene triunguis. The sequence goes on along the minus strand of NW_020665065.1, from coordinate 2,692,123 downwards.
TTGATATTTTCAACCTGTGTGTGTGCATTAGATTTTATGGTTTCAAAACGGCCCCACTATTATTAAAGGCAAAGGAGCTGATTCACAGTATGGTAGGTAAGGAACGTACATCCCACACACTACCTAACACATTTTGGTAACAGTTTACATTTTAAGCACATAGGACCTCACTGTTTAGTATGTGTTCTGTATCCCATTCTCTCCCTGTTCCCCAGACTAGATGAGTCTGCTGCATCTCCCAGATAAGGGACTCTGTCTAGTGGTTAGAGCACATCACTGGGAGATTGGACTCCTGAGTTCTAATTCTAGCTCTGTTACTGCCTTACTGTGTGATCTTGAGCTGTCACGTCACTTCTCTGTCCCTGATTTTCCTCTGTTATAATACAGGGATAGTGATATTTACTTGACAGGGTGTTATGAAGCTTAATTCAGTAACTTTTTTAAAGCTTTATGAGCGCTTTGGATGGAAGAGGCTGGCAAAGGATAATTATTTTGCTAGGATAACGGCCCGTTTACCATCATCTTCTTGTTTCTTTGAGAATCCTTACTAATGAAACATTCTCGCTGTTCTCCTTGCTCCCAAAGCAAAGTGAACCTTCCCACGCTATTCCAGGGCATCCCAGCCCATCTTGTCGTTGTTTGCAGCTTGGCATTTCCAAATGTAGCACAGATGTGCCCTTTTCTTTTGCAAGCAACGGGGTCTTCCTTCATGACAGCTCTGCAGTGCAACTCCGCCAGCAGCTCCCACACATTGGCCAGTCCCCACAAAACAGAACAGCTGGTGCCGAGCTAATGACTCAGACTTCCAGTCCAACTGGCCCTGCTAGAGATGGTAGATGAGATTCCTGCCATGTACCTCAGTGCTGTGTCCATTTCATCCCAGATCACACAAAATAGGAAAGCTTCGTATATTGGAGCAGCAATGCATCTAGCCCTTCTTTATTCTCCAGTCTGGAATGCTGGCCAATTAATAAAAAATGAGTTAGGGTTAGTTGAGGTTTTTTTTTTTTTATTGTCACTCTGAGCCAGATCTCCAGTGAAGTCAATGGAGCTATGGTGATTTACAACAGCCAGGATCTGGCCCAATGTACCTAATCCCTCTCTCCCCCAGCCTCTGTCTGTTGCTTATATTCTTAGATTGGAAGATCTTTGGGGCAGGGACTGCCTCTTCCCAAGTGAGCAGACAGTACCTAATGCATTGGGGGAGCTATCAGAATGGTCTGGAACGTACACGGGCATTTGGCAGCCATTTGGTAGTTCCCTTCGCTGTAAATATTTTTCTAAGAGAGCACAGGCGCAGGAATTACAAGACAATGCTGATCCCGAAAACATAACTTCCGCTAATGAGAGGGGAGACATTTGATGAAATGCCTGCTGTGAAAGGGGGGAGGGATAGCTCAGTGGTTTGAGCATTGGCCTGCTAAACCCAGGGTTATGAGTTCAATCCTTGAGGGGGCCACTTAGGGATCTGGGGAAAAATCACTACTTGGTCCTGCTAGTGAAGGCAGGGGGCTGGACTTGATGACCTTTCAAGGTCCCTTCCAATTCTAGGAGATAGAATACCTCCATTAATTAAAAAAAAAAAAAAAAAAGTACTGCTCTACTTTTATTGTTACAGTTGGGAAATTAATCAATCTAGAGCTGTTTGGCCCTTTGTGATGGGTTGGATCACAGAAACCCCCTTGGGGCTGCCAAATGATGTGCCAAGACTACTTCTGCCCCTGCTTTCCCTGCCAGCTTGAGTCTCCAGCACTCTGTCTTGTTGAGCCAGACATGCCAGTCTGCTCCAACACAGACCCAGGGTCTCAACCCTGTGCCCCAAAGCTGCAGACTTAACTGAAAGCAACTTAAGAAGTGTTCCTGTCTTTAACACTCAGATGCCCAACTCCCAATGGGGTCTAAACCCCAAATAAATCCGTTTTACCCTGTATAAAGCTTTTTTCCCTTACAAAAATGCATGCTACATTGTTTTTTAAAAGAATGTCATGCCAGCTTCATGGCCTGGAAGCATGTGTGATGCTATTTAGCCTAAGACTCAGGATGACCTTGGGAGACCAGGGTTTGTCCTCACGTTGAGAATGACCTCAGACGATCTCGTCCTTTTCACTGGCAGCTTTGGAAACTGGTAGGTTTCCATCTCTGTCTGTGGGCGGCCAAAGGACTTTGGGTTAGAGAGAGAACCCACTTCTTCTAAAGATGGGAAGCAAAAGGTAATAATTCTCAGGACTCATTATATTTGTGGGTCGCCAACCTCAATGCAGGAAATAAAAAGATAGGGAAATGAGAAAGTTACCATATGACTATATGACAACAGGAGAGGCCAGGTGCTGAAAAATGTTCAAGAACAGAAAAGATTTCTCAGCAGGCTTGTCTCATGCCAAATATGCATTCATCACCTCACTAGGCTATTTGATTTTGGCTGCAAATAAAATATGCAAATGTAGCTCTACAACGCTGGGGAAGGGATTTGGGGATTAGAAAGGATGGGTCTTCATCACAGCCATATTCCCCAATATAGGCCAGCCCATTTCATTGTTGGTTACTTTCTATGTTTTTCTGTGTAGCTGGAGAGAGTGGTAATGGAGAATTGATTCATTAGCACCTGTGAACTCCACTCCAAATATACAGAGTGTAAAACACAACATTCAACTGGAAATTCCATACCAGGCACAATATACAGCACCATGGTGAATATGTTCCTTTGAAAGGTGCTTTAACCTAAAAATCAAAGAACCTTGGGATCAAGAAGAGCAAATGTATATTGGAACATTGGGACGTTTCCTCTAATTTTATTATTTTCTGTGGAGTGTCGTGAAGTAAAAAGCCCAGAAAAAAATCCCTGAACAAAAATCTCCTGTATGCATATAACACAGCGACATCTCTTAACTTAAGTGCAGTTTAACTCAGAGGATCAGAGCACTCTGACTGAAATTTCATCTCTACACTTCAAACAAATTAACCTGACGAGCAATTACAACAGCAAAACTAGTGTCAAAAATAATTCATGCTGCAGAAACCTCCATGCTCATAGGGGACCTCCCCTCCCCCACCTAAGTTTCCATACGTTTAAAGAGAATGAGAGGATCATACAAATGAGAGCTCTGGGGCAGCATGATGTCTAAGGGAAATGTGACCCCACTGGAATAGGGAGGAGTGTGTGTGTCTCCCAACGTATGTACAGCACCGAAGGCTGAAAAGGGCAGGGTTTGCTTCCAAACGGTGTAGGACATGCCACTTTCCTCGGATTCCCAGCAACGTTTCCTAGAAGCTGCATGAGGTTAATTTCTGTTCTGTGCTCTCAAGGGAGCTGCGTACTCTGCAATGGTCCCTACTGTGTCAGTATCACCAGCCCAAGAGTTCACACATCATGAATCCGAACCCCCAAAGTCATGAGATTAACACCCCCACCCCCCCCAGCAACAACAAATCATGTTTTTGGGGTCTGGCTTCTGGTTGTTGAGCTTCCCCTTCCCCAGCTTGCCCCCTCCTCTACCCTCTAGTGGGCGTGTGACAGTCACAGGTTGAAAATTCAACCTCATGTGCATGTAAAACGCGCAGCTCCTGGCTTCCCTGTGCACCACGTCCTCAACTTCTCTCCTCTCTTTGGCTGTCCATCTGCATCAGCATTCTGGGGAAGATTTCCAAAGGCACAAATGGCAGTTACTTAGCCATCTAACCCCTATTGAAAGTTAATGGGATTTCAGTCCTTAGCGCTCATTTGTGGCTTTGAGAAATCTTCCCTTATGTGTATTTCTTTTTTTAACGAAACAAGGCCATCGGTTAGCTTAATCTGGAACTGAGCATTCCAAACCCAGCATACCTAAATGATTACTTGATCAATTGCATTTGTGTGACATTTAAAAGAGTGTCCCTGCCAGCTATACATTTGCACATCAGCTGCTGTTTGTTTTCACTCAGATGTTTGTTGTATATTAATTGGGAATTATGATAAAGGGGTGATATATGGCAATCAATAAAATTAGTTAGGCTGTGGAAGGGAAGACCTACATTATATATTTCCTAGAGCAAAACTTTTCCTAAATATTGACCATTTTGTACCATATTTAAACACATATTCAAGCACTTCCCACCTGCCCTGATCTAATTTGATCTCGTCTCATTAAGTCTTTCTCAGATATAGAGATATATGACCTGGTTTCTATTCTCAGCCACTGCGTGAGACCCTTCAAATTCTCAGTGGCTCAGTTTGCCCATCTATAAAATGGGGAATAATGATATTTACAAAATTTTCTAAAGTACTTTGAGTGTTGTATAAGAACTAGATATTATTACTGAATATATAAACAAATACACTGGCCCCATCCCAGTCAACAGGGCCTGGATTTTACCTATTCTAGTCTATCTATAAACATACACAGAGCTCCTAACACACACCTTCAGCCAGACAGTTTTATTTCACTTAGCAATAAATCAAGGCAATGAAATATTTGTCTTCTGAAAGAGTAGAGAGAATTAAACAGCTTTGCTGTAACTTGCTCTCTGGCACATTGAGCATTTAGTCACTGTAACAGTTGTATTCCTTTCAGTTATTTATGAGTTTCACTGAAACATAGTTTTGTGTATTGTTGCACAAAAAACTTGCTGTCTCCTTACCATACTGAGGGCTTCAGCTTCCTCTAGTCAAGTCTTTTGGCTTGGCACCCTCAGCCTTTGTTTTGTCCGTGTTGGTTGCTCCTGAAACTGGGTTCCACTGCACTGCAGATGTTAATTCCAGCTGTATTCAGTCTAGCACTGCAGGTAAATAATGTATAGCTTAGCAGAATGCAGGTAACGTTTCAGAATCTTTCATAAGATCTAATAGGCAATGGCCTGTGCTTTATATGTATAATTTTTCATTGTTACGTCACAGTAAATTCTGCCCAGAGATGTGTACAGCAGACGCCCCAGGGGGGTTTATTTTTTAATGCTCACTGCCGTGTATGAAATGTAAATATATCAGGATCGGCACTCAGCTGTCTCTGCAACTCTGAAGCTGAAATCAATTCCTGTCCTTTCCTGAGCTTAAATTTCATCTGCTAAGTGCTGCTTGGTAAAAATGTGTCATAATTATATTGTGCCCTCTTTGTACATTGCTGAGGGACTCAAAGGACTTTAGAATCTCTAGTTAATGAAGAGTCTCCACATGTACCCTCCCAGTGGGAATTATACCCATTTTATAGATGAATAAACTGAATTACAAAGAGGTTACCCAATGACTAGCTCAACCTCATACACCAAAGGAATGGAAGATCTAGGAATTAGAACCAAGAAGTCCTGAATCCCAGTCCTCTGCTGTAACCAATCAACAACACTTCTCCAAGTTTTCCATGGTTGGTTGTGGACACTTGCTCGCTGCAGATATTTAAAACTAGGCTAATGAAGCTATTCTGAAATATTTAGCAAGGAAAGTCATGCATCCTGCAAGCAGGGGAAATCAGATTACCTGCTAGGCCTTATCCATCTCTGGTGTCTATGATTTCTATGCATGTAGATACAGTAAAAAAGCTGGTGAAAAGCTGTTTATGGGCAGCCATAGGACAATGGCTTTTTTAAGTGGGCATCAGAACACAGCAAATCCAAACTTTGGATGTAAAGTTAGAAAGAGGGAAAGGAAGGAATACAAACCAAGAAATCCCTTTCCTATAACATTAGACAGAAAGGCACCTTTTCTGCATCTCACCAACAGGATGTGCTTTCCAGTGTATCCTGCATGTGAATTTTATCTGCAGTAGTTCGTGTTATAAACCTGAACTGTCGTGTGGAATAGGATTCTGCCAAATGAATGTAAGCACTTAGCCACTCTTCATACTGCACCACAACCATCTGTGCATGCATCTAGTCCTACAAACTCCTAGCAGAATTAGAGTCACAAAAGTCTTTGGGTAGGTCTAAACTCCAAATATGCAAAATATAAAATCACAGTTACCAGCTATAATCACGTTCAGGAAAAAAATTCTGTATCTAAATTACTTCTCTTCCTGTGATTAACCCAAATGTTTTGACCAAATTCTAACTTGGATAATTGGATCAATTTGCCAAAAATTCCTCTCCGCTTTTGCATTTGATATTGCATCCTTGATAGTGATAAATTTATGAATGGAAGTATACATCCAAACAGGATGGAGCTTGGCTGTTCTCAGTGGTAGCAAATGACAGAACAAGGAGCAGTGGTCTCAAGTTGCAGTGGGGGAGGTTTAGGTTGGATATTAGGAAACACTATTTCACTAGGAGGGTGGTGAAGCACTGGAATGGGTTACCTAGGGAGGTGGTGGAATCTCCATCCTTAGAGGTTTTTAAGGTTAGACTTGACAAAGCCCTGACTGCGCTGATTTAGTTGGTGTTGGTCCAGCTTTGAGCAGGGAGTTGGACTAGATGATCTCCTGAGGTCTCTTCCAACCCTCATCTTCTATGATTCTAAGTACAGGACAGGGCTTCCTGTGATAGCAGGGGACTAGGCTCAATGACCCAGAGGTTCCTACCTGTCCTGTGTTCTTGTTCGTTTCCTTTTTAAATTGTTGTGTAATGTGGCTCTGCACTGCCACATTTTGTCTCAAAGGAGGCTGTTTCAGTGGAGTGGGGAGGGAGTGGAATGATTCCTGTTTTCAGACCCTTCGAGTTAGTTTCAGTTTGTAATGTGCTTTGGGATCCTTCTGGATGAAAATGTAAGCTAAAATTCTTGCTAGCTTTTATTGTATTATGGTCATAATGGAGGATCCGTTTGTGCCCTGCTGTTCACCTTACTCCACAAGAAAAATAGGCAAGAGTTAGAAAAACCCTTTCCTGTGGGAACTATGGAAACACAGACACTTCTCTCCTTCCCTAATCAAATGTAATCTCATCTCATCTAAGCAAATGTAATCTCATTTTATTCCATCTGTTTGTCATGTGTGTGTAAGAGAGAAAGAGGGGGATGCACTTTTATATGTGATCCAGTGAATCAAGGGATTCACTGATTTCAGAGGGAGAGGGAGAACATGCCCCATGATTTCAGTGGGACTGCCCATGGAATAAGGTACTACTCGGAGTGAGTAACGCATACAGAGTCTGGCCCTATTTAGTACAAGCATAAAGGTCTCTACAATTACTTAAAGTGACTGTATATAAATGACCAGGATCCATAATTAACAATAGTTTCACTTAGTTTATTTACAGTCAATACCAATTAATATTAAACCAAGAAAATGCCTATCAGATATCTGTAAACAGAAATATGAGGAAGGGCTTTAAGTCTCTTGTGAGTAGAATAATCTATGAATGAACATTGCATAGTCTTCCCAGATGAAATTCCCACAGACTGAAAAAACAGGAGGCCCCTTTCTTAACCCAATGAGGATTGTGCTGGTATCAATACTGCAGGTACAAGAACAGCTATTTAAAACTACTGCCCACTAGAGTCTCTACCTAAAGAATATGGGCTGCAGTCGAGGATCAGATAAGGAATGATATAATTTTTATCCCCAGGCTAGGACCAAAGTTTTTCCGTGGCCTTTGATTCACTGCTTCTATTTATTTATTTTAAGTCTCTGCAATTGTCAAAAACTCCTGAACAGCACCACTGGGGCACATTCCTTGAACTTAAACGTTTTCCTGAGGCAACATTCATCCACTAAGTTCCCCCTTCCAATTTCTGAACTTGCAATGAGCTTCCTTTTGGGCCAGGGGTTTCCACTGATCATAAATACTTGGCCAGTAAATTCATTAATGCTTGTGTTTTAATTGCACAAATGTGTCAGTCCCTATTGCCGGACAAAATTGAGATGCCATCACTTGCTCTAAAAGGTCCATTCTATTCCCTACACAATAATCTTGGTGTAACGTACACAATGTTTTATGCACCATCTTAATAACAGTAATGTGGGGTTGGGGGGGGGTTGTTTTGCTTTTTACTGCAAGGTTGATAGCTACTTTCAATAGCCTGTAATACCACAAGGCACATTTTTCCATTAGGTGTGCTCCTGTGCACACACTAATTCCTCATGAAAACAGTGCATTCATTTAAGTGGAGGCCTAACAAGGGACTTTTACCTGATGTTCTTTAACAGACTCGTGGATAGAGGTTTGTTGCTGTTTTTCCTCCTGGAATATCTAGTTGTGAGAGAACGGCTGGCTCTTGAACCAGAACAATTACTGCATCTTCTCCCGCAAGTGGTTATCTTGAGAGCACGTCTGTGCTGGAGTTTGTTGACTCAGGCCTGTATTTTACCTCAAAGCAATCATTAGACTTGTGTGGTGCTGCCCATCCCTGCTCCACTGCATCCAATTTAGTTGTATTCAAATTGGACAAAAGTTCATTATCTGTAAACTCTACAAAAGGAGATGCAGCTCTGTGCTTGTGAAATTTATCTGTAACCGTCCATTTAATGCAAGGAACTAACGCTGGAAATCACTATAATCATGAGCATTACTTTCAGATGGTCCCAGCCAGGCTCCTACAAGTTCATTCTATTATTCTCGTGCCTGATTGTACTTATGCCTGTACAGAGTCTATTCCCTTTAGGTTGCATCTGTGTAAAACATGAAAAGCAGAGTATAATCTGCCCCAGGAAGTACAGGATCTTGTATTAATATTGTGTTTAACTCTGTGAAAATGGATCACTGCAGCTCTATTAATGCAAGAGCTGTGTGAACAGCTCACAGCCCAAATTAAAAGGAGTCTTCATGGTCCATCTCTCATGGCTTTAGATGGCAGGCAGCATAATACTTCTTAATACTGGGTAGCACAATGTCACCCGCTGAGATGTGTAATAGGAGGGTGCCTTGCTTTACCTTTGTTCTTTTATTTCTTCAGATAATCTAAGAGATATTAGGGCCAGATCCAATGCCCTTTGAAGTCACTGGGCATCTTTCCATTGACTTTAGTGGGGTTTGAATCAGGCTTTTATTCTGCAAACTCAGAAGACTATTCCCTTTTACCCACCACCATCTCTTTTCTCCTACAGTGATTGTATTTCTCTTTCTCAGAGAAGCCAAAAAGGAGGAGGCTGCAGTAGCTGAGGGCAGATCCATTGATTTTAGATTCAGATGATCAGCTGCTGGAGGAGAGTTTTAGTGGTGAGAATGGGGAGGACTGGATTGTTTTTTACAATGTTGCAGAGGAGAAATTGGCAGGATTTAGTGGAGATTTGGCTTTGATTTGAAGGGAGGAGGAGAGATGGGGTGAGAAAGAACACGAAGGTTGGACAGGAGGGTGTGTGCGGGAGCTGGTGGCGGCAATGGAAAAATGAGCTATTCTATGCATGGTGCTTGTATGAGGTTTTTAAGGAAAATGAGAATGGCAGATTGTGGATCATCTTTTTAAGATTACAGTTATTATTAATACTGCTGTACAGCACCTTAAGGGGTATGTTCCTGTGACAGGTGTTATATATGAGAGACAGGGAAAAGATATTTCTTCGAATGCTAGTGATTTTATCCTTTCACGTTTGTTTCACTGGGTCTCACATTCCCTGTAAAGTCCCTGTAAGATGTTTCTTCTCTAAATAAATCCTGATTTAATAGCACAGTATGAGCATTCCACTGATTAGGTGGATATTTCCTGCAGTACCTTCAAGGTTTAGTTTCAGCCACACATTTGGCATGTTGGCAAAGAATCCTGCTATTAAAGTTACTGTTCATCATTCAGCAGATATTGCCCCTTGTTCTGGAGATAGTCCGATACGTTTGTTGGTACAAAACATGTCCTAGAGTTTAATTTTATATAGAAAGGAATGAACTAATTTTAGTAAGGATCTTTCTGTGTTGACTATTTATACGTAGTCTGTATTTTGGACAGTGCATCTTGAAAAGAAATCCTTCATTTTGTTTTGCTTAGTAACATAGAATTTATTTTCTGATGTTGACTACATCTGAATCATCGGTGATTTCTTTGGGAAGAGTATTTTTGTGCTGAGTTATGCATAGACTCAGCACCTGGATTTCACTGTATGAGAATAAAACACTTAAAAACCAAGGTTGCTTTTCACTACAGAAACTATGTAAACTGCAGCACCAGAAGCAACTGAAAATTATCTAGTTCTGACCCCAGCCATGAAAATCGGGACCTGATTTTGCATCTTTAATCTGTCTACTAATGTAAGTAACTCAGTGTGAGTCAGGGTTGTGGAATGATGTATATTCTTCCTTTTGAAGAGGTAAGTGCTGGTATGATGTAGAATTTTCCTATATGAATTTATTTGAATGTATCAGGTAATGCAGTATTTTATTAATACTTATGATCGCTGCTTGGGTAAGTACGGCATGCCCCAAAAGTAGGCATAGTGAAATAGTCTGCTGAAAATGAGGACTGTTGGACCCAGCACATCTTCCCTTTCATTCCACCTTTAGTTTCATAAGAATGGATCGTGTGACTGCATCATGTTACTGCATTCATAAGACTGTAGATCATGTGACTGCACTAACCAGTGTCAAGGAAAACCCAAATTTGGTGTGGTGATCCTCCTTTCAGTTGAACCGCTAAGCCCCCCTCCTATGTTTCTACATGCAGATATAGTGTTCTGTAATGAGCACAGGTTCTTTTTTGACAGCCTAATTAATATTCATTATTCAACAGGGGAGAAAATGCCGAGTTGTTTATCATTGCTTCATTAGTTTTAGCCAAATACAGGCTAAATATAATTACTCCTATAAACTGCTGTGGCAGGGCTTAAAAATATAGGGGGAAATGGATGTCTTTAAGAAAGTGTTTTTAAAACCTGACCTCTGGGTCTTAGCAGGGGAGCATGAAAAGGATATTGCTGTTTTATGAGCTTTGCTGCTAACACTGAGCTAAGCCTTGCTTGCTTATAGGTTTTCAGCGCCTTTGCCGGGGAGTCTTCTGCCCTGGTATATTTAATTTCTCTGGAGAGAGTCTGGCACATGAAATTTTGTGTATATATGAGCTTTATGTTTGTTCATATGTATGAATTTAGTGCTAGTGAAAGGTGCCAGATTGACAGCCCTGGAGAAAGAAGCCCTCTATTTATCTGCACAACATGAAGAATATGGGGAGTGGCAGTGTGAGCATGTGGCTTTGTGTTTGTGCGATGTACTCTGATATTGCCTGAGGGTTCAGAAGTTGGGGGAGACATTGAAGCAAACAGAGCACCCCAAAAGGAGGATGTTGTAGTCAGGATTTATGTGTTAGGGAAAAGCTGCAAATTTAAAGAGAACTGCTTTTAAAGGGATTCTCCCACTCCTCTGTAACCTTTTTGTATGCCTGATTACTACTAAAAAGGAAAATAAATGAACTACTAGCAATAGATATGTCAAACTGGTTTCTTGTTGAATAACTTTCCCAGTTAGGTAAACAGAAGAATCCTGAAACCTTAGCTCAAAACTCTAAGAAAAGCTAACTCAACATTTCGACAAAATTTAGATAATTTTGTTTCCCCTCTATTATTTAACTGCCTCACGCTATTTCTGGTTCAGCCTCGATCCAGAGGAGGATGGCTGAAATGATGTAAGAGAGGACACTTCTGTGGTATTTCCAGTTTAGCTGGAATCATAAAGTACCACAAATCTTGCAAGAAAACTGCTTGTAGTGAGATATCCAGCCCAAATCTTCAGCCTCAGAAGGCTCAGATCATCCAAACACATGGCTGCATATCAGAAATGAGTCTCAGAAGCTTTGGAAGTTCATCTGTCCCCATTCGAAACAGTTCTTTGGAGCTAAAATTTTGATTAATCATCCTGGCTTTGGAGGTTGTTTTTGTAGCCCCCCTCCCCCCGCCCCAATGCACCTGGCCAGAGCTCTGGCACTCGGGGCTGGTCTGAAATAGGGCAAGGGAAATCGGGGAAATATTTCCCCTTTTTTGTTCACTGAAATTTCAAAATTCAAAACATTTCAAGCAGGCCTGTGAACAAGCCAGAGAAGGGATTGGCTACAAGCTTTGCAACCTGACCACACCGGTCAATGCATACAATTAGTTCCGCCAAGACTGACAGGTATTCTTATGCCCATTTTATGGATGGCAAACCTGAGGTGGCCAAGTTCACTGCAGCATGTCAGTAGAACAGCCAGGCAGAGCACCTGGAAATCTTGGCTCCATGTCCCCACCTCTAGCCATTGGACCACACTTCTCACTTCCTACATGCTAATTAAACTCAGCAAGCCTTCTCCCTCCTCTAATAAAATTAGCACTACACAGAACCAATCCTTCCCAGCCGATGTACCAGTGAGCCCAGAGGTGAGCAAAGGCCTTCCCAATGGAGTCCAGAGGAAAATGTCACTTACTTTCATCTAACATTTCCTAGGCAGAATAGAAGTCAGGTCTTTCAGTGGTGCTTGGTCCAAAAATAAACACCCATAAAACACACCAGAAGAGCAAGGCAAAGCCTGGACTATGCCTTCCAGATCCATTCACTAACTACAAAATGCTTTTATTTTAGCACCCTGCTATCCCATAATTGATATTGGATACCTCTCAGAATGAGCCTGATTTAAATGTATAAATGTTTCTCCTTCTCTTGAAACCCTGCTGGCTGTGAGACACCTAATTAACGGCAGAGCTTTCAAAGTCTCCCTAACAAATGCATCCTGTGTTTCTTAGCACAAGGACTCTCATTAGTGAAGCTGTGCTTTGTGATTATTTATACCCCTCCTATAATTAAAAATTCTGAAAGCTAATTACAATTATCCATCAGTTTTTCAACATGCCAGGACTGGAGATCTTACCCTTTTTCAGTGCCATTGTTCGCCCCCCTCCCCGTCTTCCCTCCCACCCCCAATTCCAATCTCTTTTTTGCCTGCATTTCTCCTTTCCGTTCTCAACAGGGTGGCACTTCGGGGCTTTGTGTTTATTAGCTTTTTGTATATTTCCTCTGGTTCTGTGTTGCCAGCAGTGATGTTTGTTTTCATAGCTGAAACTAAAAGAAACCAGAGTGATTATTTCTAATGCCTTAGAAAGTTGAATAAATATCCAAGGCATACATGCGGGTATCAAAAAACCTGTGTTAACACAACATTCAGGTGAGGAATTGAAGAATCACGTAATGCAAAAATTAAAGTTCTCATAGTAACATCAACTCACCCCCCTTGCACATACTCCTTAGCTTTGGGACTATTATTTATGTTACTATGACAACCTAAATGTTGTATGCAGTGTTGTAGCTGTGTGGGTCCCAAGATATTGGAGAGACAAGGTGGATGAGGTAATATCTTTTATTGAACCAACTTCTGTTAGTGAGAGAGACACGGAGCTCTGTAAGCTTGAAAGCTTGTCTCTCTCACCGACAGAAGTTGGTCCAACAAAAACACCTTTCCTGAATTTTGTGCATTTATGTTCTTTACTGTGGCTTTGCATTAATGGAGAATTCTGAAATTTCCTTTTTTTCCTCTTCTCTTTAATTTTCATTTGTTTTTAAGCAGGATAAAATTAGAGGGGGAAAAAGAATTAGTTGTGGTCTAGCTGGAAGAGAGAGAGCAGAAATACTTGTATGAGCATCTTTTGCAAATGAGAAGAAGTGTAGGTGGCCAAAACAATAATTCAAGCGACAGTGGATGTATAGCTAGATAGATCCACCAGCCATTTCTCCTGGAGGTGGAAGAACGCACAAGAGCTATGGGGAATTAAAAAGCAGGCCTATGTTGGTAGTAGAAGCCATAAAATAGCTTTTACCACTGCAGAAGCAGGGGAGGAGGTTGCTTGCCTTAGGAGGTTAATCCCTTTGAATCCTCTCTTCCTCCTACTACCCTCTCCTGGCCCTCCTTGAAACTCCTTCCTCCCTACTAAATCCCCTGCCCCTTTGCCCCTAGACCTCAGCATAGTTCTTGTCTCCAGAATAGCTGCCATGTGATTTGTCTATAAATCCAAACTGGGAGAAGGTGCTGCTCAGGCTTGGATTATTCCTATGTAGGGAAGGTGATCACAGTATATGATGGTTACCCTGGGGTAGAGAGCCCTGCTGAACTACAGAGATGGAAGGATGGAGTGGGAGCAGGGAGATGAGAGAAAGAAGGGAAGGTATGTGCCAAAAGGTATTTTAACTTGTTCTAAACTTTGCTTTCAATGGGCAGGGTAGACTGAATAGTCTCTTTTTGCTGTGATCACTGCTTTAGTATCCATCCATGGATTCTGTTAATCCCTGGCAAATGAAGCTGGAGGTTTGTGAGCTTTTGTTTGAGACAAGGATGAGGAAAAGTTGGGAGTCTCTTGAAAAGAGGGCAAGAAGAAATCTGTCTGCCTGGAAAGCTTCGTTTCTCCAGTTAAACAACCCACAGAAATACTTTTACCGTTCACAGACATATAGTACAGCTGAAGTTGTTCTGTGTCGTTGTTTCCTATAGTACACTTCAGAGTCACAGAATTTCTCCTATTGTGTGACTAACTAGGGACCATGAAAAATTATTTTAGAACAGAACAAGATCCCATATACTGGATAAATCTGAAAAATCAGAATCTTAATATGAACATCTTTAAATATCCTTACTAATGGGCTCATCCTTTAATTTCCTGAAGCAATGACAGTTTCACCAGATTGTATATCAAACCTAAGATGGGATCTGTCACTAGATGGCTGAATTATATTTCATTCTTTATTTTTATCAGCTCCATTGACTTATTTATTACATTTAAAGTCTCTGCTGTCTCCTCTCCTGTCTGTACTTTGGCTTTTCTCAGAGGGAAAATGCGATAGTTTATAAACCCATGTTCACAGTGTCCTCATAATTTTAGCCAATGTCCGAAGTTTAATTTTGAACAGAACTTCACAGATAAAGCTTTATTCAAGCCATGGTCAGCGAAGTCCTTGGCATTTCCTGGCGAACAATTTCTGTTTATAAAGGACTTTCCCTCAGACTCATTTTTGAAGAACAAAGTGCAATTTTCACATCTAAATGGCAGCGGTAACCCATGTTAATGGCCCAGTCACGGTGTTATCTCACTGCATTTTTTAATGAAAACAGTGAGATCACAATCTGCATGTGGGCTGAGAACTAGTGCTGGGTGGGACTCATTCTTAGCCTGAATTAATCTGACACTAAGGGCTGGTCCACACTGGGGCGGGGGATCGATCTAGGAAACGCAACTTCAGCTACGAGAATAGCGTAGCTGAAGTCGACGTTTCCTAGATCGAACTAAATGTACTTACTTCGGGTCCACGCGGCGCAGGCAGGCTCCCCCGTCGACAGCGCTTCCTCCTCTCGGCGAGCAGGAGTTCCGCAGTCGACGGGGGAGCGCTTCTGGGATCGATCTATCGCGTCCAGATGAGACGCGATAAATCGATCCCAGAAGATCGATCTCTACCCGCCGAATCAGGCGGGTAGTGTGGACCAGCCCTAAGTATCTGTTGTATCAGCCCACTGTGCAGTTTCAAGATTGGTGATACTCAGACATCATACTAGCCTTGTGCTTAGAGACATTGCTCAATCTGCTTAGAACTCAGCCAGGAGGGAGCACATCCCCTTCACAATGCCTGCCTCTGGCTGTAATGCCCAGAGCCAGAGACACGCACAGGGCAGGCAGAGGGTGGTTACTAAAACTACATCCCCTTGCCCCTCCCCTGCCCACGTTCTCAGGGGCAGCTCCACTGGCGGAACCAGGGCTGCCCAGAGGATTCAGGGGGACTGGGGGCCCCCGCCGCGGGGCGGAAGGACCCCCCGCCGCGGGTTTTCAGGGCACTTCGACTGCGGGTCCCGGAGCGGAAGGACCCCCTGCCACCGAACTGCTGCCGAAGACCCGGAGCAGAAGAAGCTCCGGGGGCCCAGGCCCCGTGAGAGTTTTCCGGGGCCCCCAGAGCGAGTGAAGGACCCCACTCCAGGGGCCCTGAAAAACTCTCGTGGGGCCCCTGCGGGGCCTGGGGCCTGGGGCAAATTGCCCCACTTGCCCCCCCCCCCAGGTAGCCCTGGGCGGAACTTCTGATGGGGAAGGGCTTTATTTTATAGCCAGGGCTCCTGAGGAGCTCACCTGGCGGATGATTATGGTGAGCAGACATCCCATTTTTAAAGGGACACTCCCACATTTAAGCCCTCCTGCAAGTATTCTGACTTTTTCTTAAAAATAGGCAAATTGTTCCATATTTTCTGTCTCTCCCCCCACCAATCAGTACTGGTGGTTCCTGCTGCTGGCCAGATCCCTGCTTGCCAGATGCCCGCCCACCAGCGGTGAGTGAGGGGAGGGGTCCAGTCACCGACGGTGGGGGGGAGGGTTGTAAGGCTGATGGTGGCGCAAAGATAGAATCATAGACTTTAAAGTGAAAAGGAACCATTATGACCATCTAGTCTGACCTCCTGCACAACGCAGACCACAGAATCTCACCCACCCACTCCTGTATCAAACCCCTAACCTATGTCTGAGCTATTGAAGTCCTCAAATCGTGGTTTAAAGACCTCAAGGTGCAGAGAATCCTCCAGCAAGTGACCTGTGCCCCACGTGGCAGAGGAAGGCGAAAAATCCCCAGGGCCTCTGCCAATCTGCCCTGGAGGAAAATTCCTTCCCGACCCCAAATATGGCGATCAGCTAAACCCTGAGCATGTGGGCAAGACTCACCAGCCAGACACCCAGGAAAGAATTCTCTGTAGTAACTCAGATCCCACCCCATCTAACATCCCATCACAGGCCACTGGGCATATTTACCGCTAATAGTCAAAGATCAATTAATTGCCAAAATTAGGCTATCCCATCATATCATCCCCTCCATAAACTTATCAAGCTTAGTCTTGAAGCCAGATATGTCTTTTGCCCCCACTACTCCCCTTGGAAGGCTGTTCCAGAACTTCACTCCTTTGATGGTTAGAAACCTTCGTCTAATTTCAAGTCTAAACTTCGTGATGGCCAGTTTATATCCATTTGTTCTTGTGTCCACATTGGTACTGAGCTTAAATAATTCCTCTCCCTCCCTGGTATTTATCCCTCTAATATATTTATAGAGAGCAATCGTATCTCCGGCTCTCGGCCAGCAGGCCCCGCCCCCGTCCCGTTTCCAGCTGGCACTGCCTGCGCGCTGCGGTGGGTGGTGAGTGTGGGCAGGCGCCAGGTGATAGCGGTTATGTGTCACCTTGGCTGCCCACCCATCAGCCCTTTACGTGCTCCCCCTCTCGCTGTCCTCTCCCTGCTTTGGCCCTTCGCCCCCCCCATCCCCGCTGCTCCTCCATATCCCCCCTGGTGGAGCGCATCCTGCTTCCAGTGCCGTGCGGAGAACCAGCCCCAGGTCAGAGCGCTCAGCTCACCAACAGCCTGGCCGTCAGACTCCTTCCTTCCCTCACTGCCTCTGGCTGGGCCGGCGCCCTGGGAAAGCCCAAGACCCTCCAGCCCGGGGCGCTGGCCAGGAGGAGCCGAGCCCTGCATGTGCCAAAGCCCCGCACAGCGCTGGCACGAGGCAGCCTCTCCGCCCCTCAGCTAAGCTCTGGAGTGTGGGGGGGAAAGCGATTTCCAGCCTGTTCAGGCCTCGAACCTGCAGGCTCCACAGCAGCCCTCTTCAGCCACCCCCTCCCCAACCGCACTGGGTCCTGACCCCAGGGAGCGCGGGGCTGCTCCGTCCCCTAGGCACCCTCCCCTGCTGAGCCACCTCTCTGGCCGGTTCCCTGAAGCCCCTGCAGTCAGGTTCCCGGGGCCCTGGTGCACAAGGAAGCCTTAGGGCTTAACCCCTTCCTGCCCATGCTGTAGCCAGGGGACAGGAGGCGGCTGGGTTATGTCGGTGGCCAGCAGCAGCCTGGAGGTGTTAGCTGCCTTTCCACACTGTGCAGGCAGGAAGGGACAAGCTGCTTCCAGCCACGGGTGGAGGGTGTGAACTCTGCAAAGACGCAGGCCAGGTTATCCCTCCCCTCTCCCCCCCAGCCCCTGCGTCTGGAAGCAGCTCCCTCCCTCCTGCACAGTGCCGAAAGGCTGCTGCTGGCCATTCTGGTGTGAACCCTGACAGAAATCTGGGGGGAGTTTTGCCTCAGGAAGACACGGTGCCAGGTACCAGGAGAGGCGGGTCTGTCTCGGGGGCCCAGCCAGGCATGGAGGGTGGAGAGCGCCAGGCAGAGAGGGTCAGGTCTATCGATCACACCCGCGCCCCCCGTTAAGAGACATGTACAGGAATGTGTGTGTCTCACCTCTCCCTGTGTGAACCCTAAAGCCTTAAAGATCAGAAGATAAATAAAAAGAATCCAACTCTGCAGTATTTCTTTTTAACAGGGGCTCAGTCAACTTGATGTAAATTTGAACGTTTGTACTGCATAGTTCTGATTGATTGCCGGTGAATTCACTTGAACACAAGTAATTTTACCAGGTGTCCCGTATTCAGCATAGGGAAATATGGTCACTCTACAGACGATGCTCACTGAATTGGGTAGAGATTGCACCACAAATTGGAGCAATTCCTGGATAGCTCTTGAGCAGGCCCCAGCTACTTTGTCAGGTGCCTGGCTGGCTCTGGGCCCCTGGATGTGTGGGGGGATGAGTGGCATGCATTGCTGTGCCCTACTGTAGCCAGACATACTGTCACCCAGGGCCTGCAGACTGGTGGGGTGGAATGCCAGGGTGAATCTGGCCAATGCTGTTTAGGATGTAAACCTCTTGTGGTCATTAATTATCCCACAGTGCTTTCAGCAAGAGTTGGCATGTTATCGCTAGTGGGCTGGTCAGTTTCCCACTTGGGTAATTACATTCTGTGGAGCTAATTTCTTCCTCCACTCTCCGTTGGCTATATCCTTCTCCCTCGCTTTCTGAATCAAACTCCTGTGCGGCGTCCCCGTGAGCTGTTATAACTCACCCCAGAGGAGACTGCCGGTCAGTGGTGGGTGAAATAATTGCTATGTTAAGTGAGCTGGTAGAAGCCCTCTCAATTTCCCTGCAGAGGGAAAGCAGTACAGGAATAATATTTCTATTTGCCCAAACCCTGAGCATCTTATTCACTCCCTTTCTCGGGCACAACTGCCATGGGCTGGAATTTAGAGAGACAAGGTGGGCGAGGCAATATCTTTTATTGGACCAACTTCTGTTGGACTGGGCTGGAATTGTCGTGAGAACCTCAGTGATGTAGGAGGAGTCTCAGCAGGACGTGTGCTCCTAAGTCCTACCACATCGGCTTCAACCTGAATAGAAACTGAATCAAGGCTTCAAGATCTGGACCATTATACAGATGAGACATTAGTAAACCGTAGTGTTTGGCCATATTGACATTTTCTGTTGAGCTCGGTAAGTTCCCTCCCTTACCCCCTTTCCTCTCACCTACTAGATTCCAGGGTTGCATCTGCTCCCAGGGAGCCCTATTTCCATCCCGTACATTTGTAAATATCTCAGAAGATCCGCAGTGCGGTCTCAGCTGGTCTGATGCTGTCAAATAGGCTGGCCGCCATCTGCAACCCGCACATGCTTCTCCATGTGAGAGTGGATTTCAGGGCATTGCACAGTTGGGCATGAATATGAATTGCCTGAACATATTGGTGCCCTCCGCCCCACCTCAGTTTGGGGGACAGGAAATATTCTTAGCAGAGTGAGATAGCAAAGCATAGCCGCTGCTCCAGGAAAGGAGCTGCCAGGATGGAATATGTTCCCATGTGCAGCATTGCAAGTATCTCCTGAGACACAGCCAGTGCCAGACTTAATATAGTTAATGTATTTTGTACAGACTATGCCAGTCATTAGAAATGTGCCTGTTCTGTCATTGCTCTGAGGCAATCATGGTGAAGTATGTGTCCTCGGAGTAGATAGGAAAAAATTAGAGTGCCCCAAGCTAAATTGGTCAGCCAAAAATAATGTACTACTTTATCCTTGGAAGGAAATTAGCCATTTATTGGAGGACAGAAATTCGGTGTAATAGTTAAAGCAATGTGACATTTCCATACATTAAAGAAGTGTGTGTGGAAGGCATAATTCAGTGTATAAATCATTGATGTCTCCTATCAGAATCCTTCATGTATGACTCCAGCCTGCAGTCAAATGAGAAATAGTCTTGCCAAATGCCATCTCTCGGGGTCCCTGCAAGAGTGTTGTCTCAGAGCAAAACAAACCCCTGGACTCCCATATACCTGTCCAGAGTCATGAATGGAAGGTCTAAGGGAAGCTCAGGTTCTGAACCACTGCTAACTGCTTGGAGCGATTGTTCTGCAGGCTGAGAAGAACATTCTGGATATAAGCAAAAAGAACAGGAGTACTTGTGGCACCTTAGAGACTAACAAATTTATTTGGGCATAAGCTACCGTGTGCTAAAACCCACATCATCGGATGCATGCAGTGGAAAATACAGTAGGAAGATATATATACACAGAGAACATGAAAAAATGGGGGTTGCGAGACCAACTGTAATGAGACTAATCAATTAAGGTGGGATATTATCAGCAGGAGAAAAAAAACTTTTGTAGTGATAATCAGGATGACCCGTTTCCAACAGTTGACAAGAAGGTGTGAGTAACAGTAGGGGAAAAAATAGCATGGGGAAATAGTTTTTACTTTGTGTAATGACCCATCCACTCCCAGTCTTTATTCAAGACTAATTTAATGGTGTCCAGTTTGCAAATTAATTCCAATTCTGCAGTTTCTCATTGGAGTCTGTTTTTGAAGTTTTTTTGTTGGAGAATTGCGACTTTTAGGTCTGTAATTGAGTGACCAGGGAGGTTAAAGTGTTCTCTAACTGGTTTTTGAATGTTATAATTCTTGACGTCTGATTTGTGTCCATTTATTCTTTTGCGTAGAGACTGTCCGCTTTGGCCAATGTACATGGCAGAGGGGCATTGCTGGCGCATGATGGCATAGATCACCTTAGTAGATGTGCAGGTGAATGAGCCTCTGATGATGTGGCTGATGTGATTAGGTCCTATGATGGTGTCCCTTGAATAGATATGTGGACAGAGTTGGCAACGGGCTTTGTACAGACCCTACACTGGGCAACACAGGGTTAAGGAGCTAATGTGGGCTCAGGGGGCACCTGTGAGCGATATCAGAACTGGAGGGAGGCTTGGGAGGGAGAAGCCCATCTCAGCGGGTGGCAAAGCACCTTAGGAGGAGACCAGGTCTCCAGCTAGGAGATCCTGGAGCAAGGGCTGGCTAGAGGCAAAAACTTCTCAGCCAAGCACTGCCCGGCGACTCTTGCGGGAGGGAAGGGATGGCCTGTTGCAGATCCCCTTGTCATAGGACTGTACCCTTTACCCTCGCCGGTAGGCCTAGCCGGGCCCACAGCTTTACAGAAGCTGCCTGAGGGAAGAGAACTTCACCATGTCTCCAGGAAGATTTGTTTGTGCTTATGTTTATGCCTGCCAAAGAGCGAACTGTAGGGGCTTCGGCCTGCTGAAACACCCAGACACTGCAGAGCAGAGGTCTGGGTGAGTGCTGGGCCCAGCATAGGATCCCTGCTCAGTAAGCTTCTAAAAAGGGACACAATGAAAGGCACAAAGTCTCCTTTCCCTGACGCAGGGGGAGATACAGCTTGCACACTGCCCAGCCCTCCGTGGCTGCAGCTGAATGGGTTTTTGGAAGAATATGTGCTAACAATCATACTTAGTGTTTCTCTAATTTACACATTCAAAGTCCCTTACAGACCCTAAACAGCTGATCCTCACAACCCCCCACGAGGGAAAGAGAGAGACAGCAACGCGCATCAGAACAAGGTGTTGGTCCTGGAAAGACCTAATCCCATAGCGGCCAGGAGGAGGCACCCTAGCACCCTATCAGTAAGTGCACCCCATGACAGCAGCATTTAATTTAGACAAGCTATATCATAGCTCCTAATGCTACTGACACAGGTCGGGGGAAGTGCTGTCTGGTTTCAATAAATAGAGATATAACAACAAGTTGACATGACATAACAAGGGTCCCCATTTGCTTTTCTTCATGGATGCTTTCCAAGACACTCAGGATAAAGACTGGCTAGATGGACTTGGCTAATGCGTCACTCTAACATTAGGCCCTGGGTTGACATATACAATAGCTTCTCTCGGACTAGTCAGGCCCTGGACTTTTAACCAAACTTATCATGCTGTCACTAATGGGTCAAGATCACCATCTTCACTCATCTAGCCCAGAGAGAGATGGGTATTTTGTTGCAGGATGCAGGAGACATGACCCATAGTACTCAAGGGGTAAAAGGCCAATAACAGAATTTAGATTGTAGATCTATCAAGAGACTTTGTCCTGTGTCTCTTTGTGGACACGCAGAGTTCATAAGTGTTTTCATTCCACACTTGGCACGCTATAGAAATGAAAGACTTTATTGCGCTGCTGCCTGCTAGGAATTCAGAACTTCACACTCAGCTGGGCTGCAGCTGTGTTTATCTCACTACATAAACGTAAAGCCCCTCCAGGCTTCCTCGGGATATGTTCTCATCATGTCACCATGGTGCAAGGAGAACTGATGTGCATCAAGGTGGGAATATATACAATCCCTCCCTTGTTTTCTCTTCCCTGTAGCTGAAATGATAGCATACTCACACAGTAATCAACGGCTTGGGAAAACGGTTCAAGTGTAACTTCTCATAAGGGCTATATATTCATTAAATTATATGGCCCCCTAGCTCCCGCCAGGGAGTGCATGATGAAGCTCAAGAGGGATGCACTCACCCACCTTTGTGCCACTGCAATTTTGGGAAAACTCTGTGCGGGGCTGGCTTCCAACTCCAACTTACGTTGGCTGCCAAAGGCCATTACTGCAGCTGGGCAATGCTGGGGTGTAGGAATGCCCCAACCAGGACCCCTGTTCTGACAGCCTGGAAGCAGGTGCAACAGAGAAGTCATTATGGTGGCACTGCATTCTCATGGATCCCTCTACTCCAGGTGCTCATCCCATGTTAATCCTGGCTACGCATCCCTGATACAGGAGTCAGCTGGTCCCTCTGTCATCATCATTCCCCATCTGAAGCTGCTCCAGCCATAGCAATTTCTCTCAATTCCTATGAATAGTTAAACTAGTTTGCAGGGTCTCAACGACTCACTTTTCATGCTCCACCCCCCAGGGATGGTAATGATCTCTGAATATGAAATTAGGAATGATTATCGCACGTTCATCCCAGTTAGTAACTAGTCATAAATAATTTTAGTGCATGTCAGGGAGATCTCCTTAGTATTGTCTTTTTCTTATTTGATGTAAAGCAAAATCTCTTCCAGTTGAGTCTGGGGCTTTTTTGCCCTCCCCTCTCTCTCTCCAAACTATTTCTCAGTTTGTCTATATCAGCTTTCAGTGCATATGTTGACATGACTTATTGGAGAGGGACTTCAACAGCTAGACTGCTATGTGGGGCACGTATGCTGATACTCCCTGGAGGGAGATGCAGGTGAAGCAAATATTCACAAAAGAATGAGGCCGTGGTTGGGGAAGACTATCACCGTGTCCTCTGGAAAATAAAGACATCCAAAATGTTGGAGAAAAAACTCCCCCAGCAAACAAAACCAACCTGGAGGTTCTGTTGAAGTCTGTTCTGTTGACAGAACAAGGAGCAATGGTCTCAAATTGCAGTGGGGGAGGTTTAGGTTGGATATTAGGAAAAACTTTTCCACTAGGAGGGTGGTGACGCACTGGAATGGGTTACCTAGAGAAGTGGTGGACTCTCCTTCCTTAGAGGTTTTTAAGGCCCGGCTTGACAAAGCCCTGGCTGGGATGATTTAGTTGGGGATTGGTCCTGCTTTGAGCAGGGGGTTGGACTAGATACCTCCTGAGGTCTCTTCCAACCCTGATATTCTATGATTCTTCGATTCTAAGTCTGGGATGCTGCTTTGCTTTTTAGTGTTAGGACTGGATTTAAGCCATCTTTCTTTGGCTAAGATGATCATCCTTATTAATTAACAAACGTGTACTGCAATAGCATCTCAAGGCCCCATTGTGCTAGACACTGTATTAATATATTATAAATGACATTCCCTGCCCCAAAGAGATTACAGTCTAAAAGGTAAGACATACCAAAGGGGCTGAAACAACCAAGTCGGGGGAGGCAACACTCTGTGCTAAGGTACGCTATCGGTGTGCATGGTTCATAGCCAGTCGGAGGCGGGGATCATAATTTGCCACCTGCCTGGCTGTTATTTAGCTAAAATGTCACCTTTTGCCTCCATGTCCACAATGGGTATGGGGTGTTTTGAGAGGGGGAGGGGATTTTTAAACTGACACAACTTCTCAGCAAGGGGATATGAGTGTAACAAGTCATGGATATGGGCCGCGATGCCTTGTGATGAGCTGGGCACATGACCAACAGCAGCCACGCCTCTCTGTCCCAGCCTGGGTCACCAACACCCTGGGTATACTCACCAATAGGCCCTTTCCAGGGAGCCAAAGAGACACCACTGGCATCAACTCTATTGCTGCTTCCATGTCTTCTGTGATGCCAGGGTAAGGAGGGCAACTCACTGCATAGACTCTCTATTCACGAGGGAGGCTATGCGTCTTCCAGTCCCATCCATGCCGGGCGTAAGGACTGGGATGTGCACGGACCCCAGGGTGGGCAATGCAGCATGCAGAAATAAAAAGCACCCATTGTACATCAACACAATGGACGTGTGTGTGAGTGAGAGAGAGACACACACACTCCTGGGGCTGTAGCTTATGGTGGTTGTGGCTAGATTTTGCAGACCCTACCCGGACTCATCTGTACTAGCTAGTCTCTCCTGCCTGTGGCAACCTACTGTGCACATCATGCAGCTTCACATGGGGATATTTACACTTGTGACTTATTTTGCCTCTTCTTCCCTAAGGAGATGGAAATTAGCCTCTGAAAACCTGGCTCCCGACCCCTGTCATTAACCCTGACAGCAGGGCATAATACTGACACGATAATGCTCTCGCATGCACTAGAATGGCTGTTGCATCTTTCCAAGTGTTAGGCTCAGGTGTCTCCATCATTCTGGTGGCACATCACCATATGCACCTGAGCAGGTGAGCAGGCTCTTCCTGGTAGGCTGGATGCTTTGCAGCCTCTCCATGCTGGGTTGGGGCAGGCCAGACTCCCAGACAGCAGAATCCCTGCTCTGAAATGCTGCTGGTGCAGGGTGGTTCCTGAGCATGTGGATTGAAAATGCGTCATTTGGGGGATAAAGTGCACTGCCATAGCCCCTTCCCTGGCTCCTGCAGCTAGTCAGAGCAGGCACGGCCGGAGTGATATGACGGGCTGAGGTGTCTGATGTCCTGTTTTTCCTGGGGGCGGTGTGGGTTCTTCTTGATATCCAGTGCCCATGACACAATCTCTGCCTGGCTCCCTGCTTTGGGCGTAGAACAGGGGAAGGACACTTGTCTTCAGGCAGGCCGAGCCTGGGTGCCATCACCTGCTGGAACAGCCTTTGAAAATCACAGCTCGCGAGCACCCCTTACCTGCAGAACGTGGGCACCTGTGAACGTTGGCCCAAACTACAGAGCATCGGAAGAAAGTATGTTCCCCTCCCCCGCTGTGTCCCCAATCTCCCTGCCTGCGTGCAGGCTGAGAGTGTAAAAATTCTCTAATTAGAGCAATGCACTAGGAGTTCAGAGCAGCCTAATTCATTATCCCTGGTCTTAAACAAAGTGGTAATCAAGATATGCAGATGCTGAGATAAACAAATAAGTGAGGTAATAACTTGCCAGTCTGTTAATTGGCTATGGCAGTGTGGCCTGTTTACAAACTGGTCACCCAAGGCCTCTGCCTTGGCTTCTGTTTCAGTTCCACCTGCCGCGAGGGCTGATAGCCGGGGGATCTCAGGGTACTGGTTGCTAGCCTATGTTAATTGGCTGTGGCCTTCCGGCCTGTTCATACCACAGCTCCGGAAGATTCCATTGCTTAGATTCCCAGCCGCAGCTGAAGGCTAGTGCACCTTGTTTGGTTTGGGGGAGCCGACTCTCATGGGTAAATCAGAAGGAAGCCAGCCAGACTTCCAAATGCCCGTAGGGGGCTGATCAGGTTCTCTGAGGATACAAGGAGCATGCTGATTCTGCAAATGAATTGCCGAGGCGCTGTGCAGAGCATTTCCAGTTCATTTCCCTGCATTATCCTTGGTCTGTGGATAAACAGAAAGCAACAAGAGCTCTCTTGGTTTTGTTTTAATTGGGTTTTGCTGTGTTGTTAATTAGTAAAAGGGGGATCAGACTCAGGCTCTCCTGCAATGAGAGCCATCTCTGCAATTTGTTTACACTTTGGATTGAAAGTGTATCAGTTTGTGTCACATTTCAGTTCCCCCTTCAAATAATTGGCTCTATTATTTTTTTAATGTTGATGGTGTGTTTTAATTTTAACAACTTTGTTTTTCAAAGGCTGCTAATAGGATAAATGTTAGCAAGACTCTGTTAGAAGCCTCTGAACTAAATAAGTGATGTTTATTCTACCTTCTTCATTTGCTTTCACTGTTCTCATGGATTTTTCTAATGATGCCAGGAATGTCCTCATACTTATCCCTGAAACAAATTGTGGAACCTGAATATTATGACAGTGCTAACAAGGTGGCAATGTTCAGTGGTTAGAGCAAAGACATGGGATTCTATTTTAGCCGGTGTGTGGTGTAGGACAAGTCACAACATCTATCTGTGTATCAGTCTACCCATCTCTCAGATGGAAAAAATATATTTACCACCTGGCAGGGACTCTATTAGGTTAATTAACTGATGGATGTTTGAGAGCATCAGATATAAGGTGACTTAGAAGTGTCAAGTATTTTCATTATATAATCAACTGCCAAATATATGCATTAAGTTGAGGAACTCCAAGCCATGTCCTGGAAGGAAAGGTTAAGTGTTCTGTTCCCACAGCTAATACCTAAAAGAAATAAGAGAAAGACGGAGACTATGGTAACTACCCAACATTTCAGAAAGCTTCAAACCAAAAGAAGTGTCTTAAGACACTGTTTTCTGTCCTCTGACTAACAAAATATTTGATTTTTCTCCTGATAGATCTGTCATTTGACTTGGAGTGTCTTGTCCTATTGACACAGGGAACCTCAATTTCAAAGCTATTAAAACCTCATTTTTTACACCATGCCCCTGAGAAATGCTCTAACTTTCAAAGAATAACTGATTTCTCTTCCCCATCCTCCCCAAAATTAAATCCTCCAAATGAGGAGAAGCACATGACAGAGTGGCAGTGCCAAGGAAGTAGCCACTTATATGTTTCTCTCTGCAGTGTCCTTCCAGGAGAGGAACATAAATGCTCCTTAGATAAACTGTAATTTAGTAGCCATGGAGCATAAGCTGTATTTAAACAAGACAACTGCCATTTACTGATAAAATATAAAGTATCTGCTGTTGTCATGCTCCACATTCTGTGCAAGCAGAGCTGAAGAGTCAAGGTTATTTGTTTCAAACTTTCAGCTAGAGGACAGGGTTGAGATGTCTGCAGCATGCTGGATTGAGCAGGGCACTGGGTCCTCTGGACACCCCCACAGATGGGGGGTTTGGTATTGGGAATCTGAGCTGGAATTGCTAGGTTTGGATTCAGGCTTGTCCTGTTAGCATTCAGCACTATGGCAAGATCAGGATGGTGGACAAGATCTCCCACAGAGAAGCAGATGAGAAAAAGAATGAGAAAGTGAGATGAATTTTTTCCCTATGTCTTGTTCTCCCTCTGTTTCTCCTTCCCTCCTTCCTCTATGTGTCTTTGTAGCATACATACAAGCCCTGATCACACTCCCATTGAAGACTCAAGTACAAAACCAAATCTAACAAACAACTACAGGTTCTCTAGCTTGTTGCCAGCTATGGTCCTGATGCAACTTTCTTCTAAGTCTTTGGGGGACCTTTCATTGACTTCAGTGGGAGCTGGATTAGTTCCTTCTGCATTGTGTTTGAGATTCATCTGGGATCAGAAAACCAAGGCGTTCCTTATTTTTCTACCCCAATGGTCTGGCAAGTGAGAAGCTGCTTTTGCTTTTTGCTAACCCAGGAGCGTTCTCATTAGACAGAAGAGGCTTCTTCATACTTATTTCATCGGAATAAGAAGAGGAGGTTGAAGTGAGAGCAATCAGATAGATTTGACTTAAGTGCCTTTGAAAGGCCTGTGTTGTGGGTAGCAGCTGCAGAGGAGGATGTGCTC
Organism: Terrapene triunguis; assembly: GCF_002925995.2. NCBI lineage: Eukaryota > Metazoa > Chordata > Testudines > Emydidae > Terrapene > Terrapene triunguis. Next base: position 2,664,255 of record NW_020665065.1, on the reverse strand, counting down.
TGGATCTTGTTTCCTTCTGCACCATCTGTTTTCCCTTGGAGATTTTACATACATACCATGTATTATCTGCCTAACCTATCTGCCTGTCTTCATACGGGATAAAAATAACTCTATAGCCTCTGAGCAGATAAGCAATCTTTATTACAGGTGAGGAATGTAAGAAGTTTATTTTTCGTAACCCCAAATACCTGGCGCATGGTTATAACCAGACCTCAGATCAAGCGAAAATGCTCCCCATCTAGTTTATTATTATTTCCAAAATATCTATCTTTTCCTTATGGAGGGTCAAATATTCTAGGTTATGAGGATTTGGCCTGTTCATAGCCACAGAGTGAGCCAACCTCTGGGCGCTGCCATTCTCTGCTCCAGAATCTAACCTGAGAGGAAAAGAAAAATTAAGTCTCTAGGCCCCATAGTTTCAAAGATAACTTTCAAAATGTGAACAAAATGTAAACCAATCAATGATGCCCAAGAGAGCAAAACAATAGCTCTGAGAGATGGGCGAGCTCGTACTGTACATCTCAATGGAGTGCCTAGTTTGAAGGTGAATAAGAATTTAAATGTCAATATTGCTAACTAATTTCACTACTGGTCAAAGCATGTAAAACGGAAGAGGCAAGTCCTGCCGAATGAATATCTGCATAGTTTGCTGTGATTAGCATCTCATTTTCATTCCTAAGTGGGTGGCGCTTGGGAGAATACCATAAGTTTCTTTTTCCAGCATCACCCATTTGAGAGTTATAAAGAGAAAGGTGGGAGAAGTGCTGTTCAGGAGGATCCTTGGACAAATTACTGAATTTGGGGCATTAAACAGCACTAAGGGGCATTGAGTTTAGTTGCTAGAAAAGCACTGTTAAAAAGTGAGTTCTAGGCGTGGAAAGAGGTTGGAGCAGTGTATTCTGACACATTTAAAAGTAGCCTGGGTCCATGCACTCCAAAATGGACTACAGGTAACAATCTTGTGTCAGTAGTGGATGATACACGAGGTTTTTCTCCCCAGTCTCTAAATGTCTATGGATTTATTAAGCCTGGCGTTCAGTTGTGTTTCACTCTCCTGCCCACTGAAAGAAAGAAAGAAAGAAAGAAAGAAAGAACTAGTAAGCAATACTTAGTGAGGTATGGAGAGAGCTGGGGGCGGGAGAGAGCAAATCCATCTGAACAAAGCCAAAGAAGTAACAAATGGCATTATGCTCCAGCATTACATCTTGGCATCAACATTGTACTACTTATGGGACAAACAACGCCACTTCCTGTAAGCCAGACATATTTATTCAATTGCCTCCTGTGCACCTTCAGCATCTGTCCATTATGTGGCAGTGCACAAGTACAAACATTATTGCAAGCATTACAGTTTCAGAAAAATAATCTGTCTCTTCCATTTCCCTGCATATACTAGATTGAGAGACCTCTCCTTGCATTAGAAGTGGGGATTTGTATTTCAGCCAAATCATATGGCTGGTATGATTGAATGGAACTACAGTTTAATATTTTTAGTCATGATAACACTTTGTAGGACAAGTGCTTTCTAAGCCCCACAGACAGAGTGTCTGGAGTGGCATTTTAAAAGGGAAAATTTAGACAAGATTCATTACCGACACCAGTAAATGTCAAACATTTTATCAACTGTGTAAAGTGGCATGTTAGAGGTCTCTTTTTCCCCCCCTAAAGCTTGATTAAAACTCCAAGTGCCTTTTTAATATTAATATTAGTCTCTTCTATTTTCTGTTTGGTTATTTAGAATAGCAAGAAACAGAGGGATCCCATTGTTGGTAGCTGAGTGGAGTAGCTTTGCTCAGGAAGCAGAAGGCACACACTACCCGGCAGGACATGCAGAAGGACAACCTTCATATGTATGAACATAATTAATATTTTTAACAGTTGAAGTGTAAGATGGCTGCTCTCATTACAATCTATGGTTATGCACTGAAGACAAACTGACTTTCACACAGTCTCTAAAGGCCAAATTTTGCAACCCTCGCTCACAGTGAGTAGTACTTACTTATATGGGTAGACCCATCAGACTTGTCCACCATGAGAATTGTCCCAACATTGATCTAGAACAAGTTCAGCTCCACCAGTGACAATAACACTGGCTGCTGTAAACAACGCATGTGTGGATGCTACCATTTTAACCACAGTGTCTTCTGACCCTGCTCTTAGCACGTCTAGAGGACAAGGTGATAAAAATGTTGGCATCCCTTCTACATTAGCTACCTTTGCGAGCACTGATGGATCAGCCCCAGTGAGCTAACAATGATGGAAGAATCTCTTGCAATTTCCAATGCAGATGCATGCCCTGCATTCATTAGGAATACTGATGTGAATAAACACATCTCATGCAGATGGGTTGTAGAATCAGGCTCAGTAGCACGCAGGGATATTTGAAATTACTAACTTTCAGGTTTGGGAGGGGAGGGTGTGGTTGACAGTCCTGTGCATAATGGCCAAGGAGAAGAGCATTCTGGGTAATGGCATACAAAGCAACCTCTTTGCCAGTTTGCAGAGTGCATCCCCAACAGTGCCAGCTGGTGCATTCATGTGCTGGTCTCCCAAGCACACCTCACACTTCTTGACCTATCATAGCCCAAATCTGTATCAGGTTGCATGACTGGGTCTCTCCACAGGCTACAATGGGCTTGCTGATTGGATGGAGCCACACTCTCTATCCCCTCTGTTAGGCTACTGGTGGTGAAGGTGAGAGGACAATTTTTTTTGCCTCCATAATAGCAGCAACGGTTTCAGAATTGACCATTGCCATAGTAAAGCCGGGCATCCCTTGTACACCCAGCGCCATGGAGCCCTGTGTGACTGCACTAACAGTGCAATCTGCTGAGGCCCTTTGAGCTGCAGCCATGGCTGGATGTGTTCTGTCCCGTGTCTCCCCATCCCCATGTTGGCAAGGACATCAGTACCACAGTGAGGAACAAGAAACCATGGTCAGGGAGTCAAAGCAGCAGCTCCCCATCCCATCTCTGCTTACAGTAGGCTCCCTGTGGATGGAATTAAGCAGCATTTTATATTACAATTGTGAGCAACTGAAATTTTGCAAAAAAATTAAGTTGTCTTGGCAATTTCTAATAGATCCCTCTGCTGCCCATGATAAGGATAAGGATAACCTTCTGCAGAGGTTCTCAGCTTCACTCAAATGGTTATGGAAGAGTTTTTCAAACTAGCTTATGAATTTCCAGAGAGCTGTGCTCTGGAACAGTCATCTAACAGATGGAGCTCAATGCTTTTATCTGTTTGTGTGTTGTTCCAGGCTCTTGGTGCACTTACACCTTAGAAGCATAGCTCTTCATCACTGTTCTTACTGAGAGCGCTGCATTTAATTAAAGGCCAGTTTTATGTTGCAAGTACTAATTATCACTTCTTGCTTGGAGGCTGAGAATAAATCGGTATCTAAATCCATGGTTTAACTTTAGGACAATAATATTTACCTGCATGGAGGATTTCAAATGAATTCCAGAGTTGTTGTTGTTGTTGTTGATGTTGTTTCTTCTTTGTGAATTTTACTCCAGCATTACTGGGCAGCTCCGAATCAAACCATTCATTGGGGAAATGGAGAATTCACAAATTCTCTCAAGATTCAGTGAATTCAGAGAAGCTGGCTACCACTCGAACGTTTCCTCTAGCAAATTCCTTTTTTTCCCAAATATGGGCCTAACCAGCCTAGGAGAGAGCAAGCATTGTAAGCCACAGTATGTGGAATTTCTTAGGAATTCTTTGGCCAGGAGGCAGTATTGTTCCTCTCAGAAAACTCCTACAAAAGCAGTTGAGATTACTATTCTTACCCCATAGATACCAGAAGATCTATACAGTTCTCTGAGGCTTAAATTCTCTGAGATTTCTTTAAGATGTTTGGTTTGTTGGGGGCGGGGGTGGGGGGGAGATGTATGGTATTAGGTTAATCAGCATAACAAATAAATGGCTGGCAATTCTAATTTATGATGGGGCAAGGACTATCCACATGGATTTCCAAGGTCCTTATTTCCTTTGTATCAAAGCAATGAATATCAGTGAATTGCAAGTGGTACATTTAATTGTAATCATCACAATTCAAACACGTTATTCATTAACAAATAATTCCTTCTATAATAGATACCTCTGATACTTAACCCATGTCCAACCTTGTGTCATTGGCTTAAATGCATCAGTGAATGCCATATTCACAGAAGAGTATGTAACTATTCCACAAGGAGAAAATTAATCCAGTTGTCTATGATGTATCATATTTCTGATGTGTATTGCTATTTGAAAGATTTCATAGATAGTTTGGAATACTGAGCATTACCCAACAAGTATCAATGATAACATTAAACCATTGATACATTTACAATTAGATGTTGTGGACAGCAAACACTAAAAGTTGGAAGCGCAAGTATATGTTACTATGAATCAAGTGTTATTAGCATTGTTTAAACATTACAAACAGCTAATCTTTAAGGTGTCTGATGTTTTTTGGGTAATGTATTAGCTAATCAGCATAGACAATAACAGTTGTAGAATGTAATTTGTGATGAGAACAAATCTCATTACAGTGAAACACTGGTCATTGGTCATTGTACCCCCAGTGTAGAGAAACCAACGGAGAAGCAGTAGAAATCAATACACATTTCTTTGCTGTAAATACATAGTGATTAATACATGAAATCAGAAATAATTAAGCAAAGTATCAACATATCTGGATATTGCTGCAGAGCAATGCTTCTCATTTTCTACTCATCATATTAACTGGAAACGATATATTTATTTCAATCTTCAAAGAATACATTTTAATATAAAAATTGCACAGTGCTATCTCATATCAGTTGATGGAGGTTTTCAAGCTGATTTAATCAGAGTAAGGGCAACATCAGAGAAGTCCCCTGAAACAGTTGGCAGTAGGGATGGGGTTCAAAGCTCTAACTTGAAACCTACTAGTTGATGAAACTTTTCATCTCTTCCTTTTTCTTCAATGCTCATTTTAATTCCATATGAAACTCCAGAACCTAACATACTGGACATGTTTGTTTGTCTCACTAGTGTTACATTGGTGCGATGAGAAAAGATGCCCTGCATTCTCAGCTTAACTGACTGCATGGCTGTTCTTTGACACAGCCTGATGCTAAGATTTTCAGAAGTGACTAGGTGCCCAACTTGAGATCCGGTAACAGGGCTTGGTGTTCACACTGGGTGCTGAGCACTTTCTGAAAATTAGGACCCTCTAATTTGGGCATCCAGAGTTTCTCATCTTGGTAAATCTCAGCTTTTGGAGGCAGTGGGATCACTTATTTGCTGACACCTTTGCAGAGTTGCTGTCTTGCAAACCTCTGATGTGCCAAAGCCAAGGCTGTTCCTCTTAAGCCACATGGAAACTCAATGTTTTAATAACCATAAAGGATGTTCTGTTTGCTGTGGTTTTCGGCTAATGATTTCAGGCACTGTCGGTTTAAGCATCCATTCTAATTCCACTCCTCATTAATGTGTAAACAAGTCCTTAACTTTCAGAAAGCTCCTCTTGATTCAAAGACTGAAAGTGTACATCAGCCATTTCCAATGGGTTTTCTCTATCACTGTATCACTAGGTCAGGAGAGGACATAAGAGTGGACAGTCTGTTTTCTTTATCATGTTTAAATTAAAACATTCCCTGATAGACTACACTGTTAGGGAGACCCAGGCTTCCATCCTCCTCTTACATTTTGGTCTCCTATTCTAGCCTGGCTCCTTCAATCTCATAGTTATGTTGATCAGTGACTCCACTCTGGTAGGCCAGAATTACGGTGAGGTATGCCATGGTTAGAAGGCTGTAAATAGACCACCTATATACAAATACATATGTAGAAAAAGTAGCAGACAGTAAGATATGTTCTTCCCAAGGAGAAAGACACGGATATTTCATCACAGCTCAGCAATTTTAAATCTGACCCAACATTAAAATGTTCTCACCGGGAAACGAAATGGCCGGGATGCTCCATTCTGTTTGACCTGTGTTCAGATGTGGAGAATGGCAATTGCACGCAGCTCCCTCATCCTTGGCTGCTCAGACTCAGCAGCAGCTAGTTATTCCCCCTGCTGCTCTAATTTCCTGCAGTGGAGGATCAGCCATAAGAGAGTCCTGCTCCACTAATCAGGCACGCATCAGGGTGGTGGGGCAGCTGGCACAGAATGCAGCCGAGCACCTTCATCAGCTTTCCACTGGTGGAGAGTATTTGTCCACTAGGAGCCCCATGCCCAGCCTTATGAGTGCTGCTTTGTACCTTACCAGATCGGAGAATTGCTCCAACATACAAACACAACACACAATGCTTCTGAAAACAAAACAGGGATACGTAGGTGCAGGTTAATGGCATATTGAATAGCATCGAATGAAAGTTCACAGACACAATCTTACCATAAATCAATGTTATACGCTTACACTATTGAACTACAGATACAAGGTTATTCTTAAAAACCAGCATTTGACCAAATATTCTGCTGTTAGCTGATATTAATTGATATTTCCCGGCTATGATTTTATGTAGGTGCCTATCGCTGTCATATATGTCTGCAATTTAGAAGAGTCCCTTAAAAGAGAACTTTAATATAACAAAATTGAGATAAAATTAATACATAAAAAAATCCCAGCATGCCATGGGACAGGATTAAGATTGTTCTGTTGTGATGAAATATGCATTTCATTATACCTGATCAGAGTAATCTGTGTGTGAATTAAGATGTCTTTCATTCTTCATATCTTTGCTTTCAAGTGTTTGAGTTTTGTAACTTATGTAACAGACAACTGCTTTGACTTCACGTAGCTGTCTTACCTGGTTTGGGATTTTGCACATGCTCACATTGTATCCCACATGGTTGGAACCATCTAAGAGATATAACATTGCATTCTCTCATCTTGTGAAATGCAGCATCATGTGGCTTAGAATGTATCCTATCACTTGGTGTTGTATTGATTATTGGCTCCAAACACATGCAACAATTAGGTCATTTTGTGATGCCTAAATACCTTGTTGTCTTTAGTAATAAAAGTAGTTCCTCGCCTCTGCAAAGACCTTTTTAAACATCTCCACCACCCAGCCTGAAATAGACAGATCTGGGAGCTGACAGATGTTTTACACAGAGATGGTCAGCTTAATTTACAGCTTCTAAATCTGTAGAAAAGCGGTGTGCTATCATTAAAGATCCATTTAGACTTATCTTAATAGGAAACAGTGTAATTCAGCCTTGCACCTAAATGACAAATTACAGGTGCCCAACAGTGACATCTTAAAGGGAAAGACACCAAATGTAGAGAAGTTCTCAGGGGTCTAATTTCTCCAACTTTGGAGTTTTGAACATAAGAACAGCCATAATGGGTCAGAGCAATGGGCCATCTAGCCCAGTATCCTATCTCTGACAGTGGCCAGTGCCAGAACAGGGCAATTTTGAGTGCTCCATCCCCTGTCGTCCAGTCCCAGCTTCTGGCAGTTGGAGGCTTAGGGACAGGGACACCAAGAGCATAGGATTGCATTCCTGACCATGTTGGCTAATAGGTAAATTCATGGAGGATAGATTCATTGGTGGCTAATTCTTTTTTGAACCCAGTTATACTTTTGTCCTTCACAACATCCCCTGGTAACGAGTTCCACAGGTTGTGTGAAGAAGTACTTCCTTTTGTTTGTTTTAAACCTGCTACCTGTTAATTTCATTGGGTGACCCCTAGTTCTTGTGTTATGTGAAGGGATAAATTATACTGCCCTATTCACTTTCCCCACACCATTCATGATTTTATAGACCTCCATCATATTCCCCCCTCAGTCATCTCTTACCAAGCTGAACAGTCCCAGTCTTTTTAATCTCTCCTCCCATGGAAGCTGTTCCATACCCCTAATCATGTTTGTTGCCCCTCTCTGCACCTTTTCCAATTCTAATATATCTTTTTTGAGCGGAGGGGAAGGATGACCAGAACTACACACAGTATTAAAGCTGTGGGCGTACCATGGATTTGTATAATAGCATTATATTTACTGTTTTATTATTTATCCCTTACCTAATGGTTCCTAATATTGTTAGCTTTTTTGCCTGATACACACTGAACAGATGTTTACAGAGAACTATCCACAATGACGCCAAGATCTCTTTATTGAGTGGGAACATCTCACTGGTTCCAATCCTTATATTAAGTGGAAATGTTCAAAGGATGTTGTATATCTCCCATACTGACAATATCATTCAAGTGGTTTAGAGCCATATATTTAATTATCATAGCAAGGTTTTTCGTTTCCTTGTTTAAAGTAAGGGCTGGAAGCTGGAGGTTCCCATGAGGACAGAGGTAATTGATAGTTGGCATCTTTCATTTTATGTGCAGCCATTCCAAACATGCATGGTTCACATTTAAACAAAGCTTCTTGTATGGTAAACAATCTTGTTAATAAAAGCACGAGTATGAGGCTCAAGGTAATCCAGCAAGTGTGACTAACTAGAGATATGCTTCCAAATGCATGAAGCAAAAGCAGGAAGATGCCTTAGATTTTACAGAATTGAATTCTCACCTGGATACTGTGTAGTATTTGTTTCTTTTTCCAAGACAGCAAGGAGGCCAGTGAAAGGGTCATAAGTTAAAAGTAACTTTTAATTTCCCCCCAGGATCATAACATAAAAAAACCCAGCAAACTGGATACTATCCCTTTTCCAGATTCCTTTGCCTTTATATGGAATAAAATGGGCCCAACCCACTGCTCTTGTAAATACCCTCTCCTCCAGGACACAAACAGCAAAGCTAGAACTTCCTAGAAACCAGGGTGCTTGAGTATAAACGATTCTTTGCCAGCATGTATCCCACATGCTCTGTAATGACACTGAAAAAAGAAAAACCACACCAGCTCCATGTTCTAAACTGTACAGTTCATACCCACATAATCATTAACAACCAGGGTTCTCTTCAGTGATTGGTAAGACCTCTGATTGCATCACTGTACAGCAGCTCTTATCTTCTCTTTTTTTTCCCATAGAAAGCATTTCAGAGCTATTTAGAGAGACCACGAAAGGGGTTGTCACAGAAGAGCCATGAGTCTGATCTCACGCTGGTTTTACACCAGTGTAAAATCACAGGACTGGCTCCAGTGACCAATTTTCACCCATCTTAGTGAGAGCAGAATCTGACCCAGTCTGCTCCTTCACTGATGCTTCTCTGTAATTCAGAGGGGAAAGCTATCTTTCCCATATATAAAGACATTATTCTTGGATTCTTACAGCCTCTCTGAGTGCTTTCACAAAGACAAATGTCTTGGCAGGGCCCATAGCATTTTATATCTTCCCTATAGGCAAAGAGGTTCCCTGGCTTTCCATCGTCAGTTTTGGGGTATGATGGAATTATTGCAATAACTTTTGCTCACACTATTTGTCATGCCTGAAAGGAAAATGGTGAGTTGGATGGATTTCATGCACTATCCAGAGAAAAATGCTTTTTAAGAAAGATGCTTTTTGAGGCCCCTGTGTGTTTGTAGAATATAACAGTAATGGCATTTGCAGATGGTCTTTGGACATTATGGGCCAGTATCAGTGTTTGCCTCTCCATCTACCTACAGTAAATTCGGATAGTACACACATCAGCATGGTATCATTTTGTCCTCTTTCAGAGGGAGAATAAATATCCTCAACTTTGTTCCAAATTAGAAGTGAAAATCCAGCCAGTCCCCCCTCTGGCTGGGTTGGGGTATCCAGTGAACAGATTGTCTCATGGTGTTTCACTGCTTTCACTTATGCCTGGAAGCAGGAAACAGGAGTGAGAGAAATGTCAACAACTACACAAATAATTCAGCAAGTTGCATTTTTTTTGGCACAGTTTGAGTTGGTTCTTATCTGATCCAAAAATGGGTCTTGGCTCCCAACAGGTCCCTAGCTGAGCTAACAAAATCCTCTATAATAAATAAATTAGTTTATGGTAGAGTTGGGAATGAGGTGTGAATTTCAGATCTGGTTTTGGATTCCAAACCCCTGACCTCAGAATATGCACCTAGGGTTTTGGTCTGGTCCATTAGCGAGAGTGGCCAACAGATGTGTTTAGAAGCACTAGTCTTGCAGGAACCAAATCCAAAGAATTCCCTAAGGCCTGTGCTTTTCTTCTCAACCCTGCAAGGGCATTCAGCTGCAGCTGGGCAGCATGCACACTGCCCGAATGGAGTTATGGGATGATAACCATTTGCACTTAGAGTTAGCACTCTTTGTACAGGCGCTCAACGTTCTTTGCAAATATTAATTACTGAGAGGTGGGTTAAGTTCAATATAGTTGATTGATGGCTAACTGAAGTAGGTCACTTCACCACTCTCTCTGTGTGGTCACACACTGAGTTGGGCTAGAGCAGGAATCAGAACACATGCTTCTGGAGTCCCAGCATCACGCTCCAGATGCTAACTAGACTTGCTCCGTTCATGCAGCTTCATTAACAAATAAGAATTTCAACTAATTTAAAAAAAAACTTTTTTTGTCCTATAATTTTCCCATTGGAAGTGTGGTGCCCCAAGGCTACTTAGCCCCTAAGAGCAAGGTTCTTGTCCCTCTCTTCAGCACTATCAGCTTGAGTCAGCTTTGCACATCTGCCGGGTCATGCATGCCACCGGGTGTATGTTCCTTCTGCTTTCCATTTGTTTTTGAGTGATAAAGTTTAAGGCAAGCTGACATTTTAGCTTGTGTAGAACATAAATACCTTGCCAAACAGGCTTGCCTAAGAGACATGGGAATTTAACTAATACCTTGAATCTATATAACACCTTTCATCCCAAAGGATCCCAAAGTGCTTTACTGGATCTATATATATGTGTGTGCAGGGGTCACTTCACACACTCTGAAATGCAGCAGTGCCTTGGCTGGAAGACAGCAAGAAGTCTGCACTAGCAGTTGCACACAATGGGATGATAGGCCGCAGGAAGTGAGGCCCATGTAGCTAGTTCAGAATACAGGGTGGGGATTTTATGCAAGCCCTATGTAATCACTCAAACTGGAATATAACTTAGACACTGTAACTCCTAAAACCACCACTTTGTTGAGTGAGCTGCTATTGCAAAGTAAGGATGTGGGTGTGGCTATGAAAACCAGGAATGTCAGCTCTCACAATTTTATCACAAGTCTCTCAGTACTTGGTGTCTGAGCATATATAGATTATTGTATTTCACAAAATATGTACAGTGAATAGACTGGAATAAAACTAGAAATGGAAAAAAGATCTATCATTCGTGTGTGTGTGTGTGTGTGTGTGTGTGTGTGTGTGTGTGTGTGTGTG
>NW_020665065.1:2614235-2653013 GCF_002925995.2 Terrapene triunguis | reverse complement strand
TGTGTGTGTGTGTGTGTGTGTGTGTGTGTGTGTGTGTGTGTGTGTGTAACCCTTCTGCCCATCTAGTTGGCAGCAACAAGGGCCGGGTTCTGTATCTAGGGGTTCCGTTTCAATAACACAATGCAAAACCGGCTCGAGCCCCCACCCAGTGACCTGGGACAATTACATACCACCCCCCTGGGTACCTCTAAGAGGCAATACTTCCCCTCTCGCAAGCACGGAGTCTGAGTGTAGCAGAAAATGTTTAATAACATGAGGTAAACGACATCAGCATAAAATTGGAAAAACACCACAAACAGGATTCATAACACAAACCATGAGCAAAACCCACCCCAGCAAATTGGGCTGTGTCCTTTCCCTTTGGCTCTTGAATCCAGCAACCCAAAAATCACCCAGAGTCCCCAAAGTCCAACACCTCCAAAGTCTCTTGGGTCCAGCAACCACCCAAAGTCCCAAAAGTCCAACAACCCCCAAAGTCTCTGTCTCTGATCCGTGCAGCCCCAGAGTAAAAGGGGGGGCACGCAGGGTGTTAAGGGGCACCTTACGTGATCCGAGGCTGGCCAGCCGCCTGTTTCTCCGTGGGGGTTCCGCCGCAGCCTTTACCACGAGCCAGTCCACTTTCCTGCCATCCCACGAACTGCTCCGCTCTACAAGCCACTCCGCTCCACTCCGCTCACCGACCTGTGAGCCGTTCCAGCCGTCCCCGCAAACAGCTCCGCTCGCCGTTCCTTGGGCCGCTCCAACCGGCCCCGCAAGTCTCCATGCCGCTCGCTGCTCCTCCAGTCGTCCCCACAAGTTGCTCCGTCAGCTGCTGAGCAATATAGCTTCAGGCTCCCCCACTAGTTAACACAGCACTCAGTGATCTCAGCTCTTAATAACATCAGCTCTTTTGTGATTTCAGCTCTTAGCGATTTCAGCTCATAGTAGGGGAGCCCCAGTGCTGGTGCACCATTGACCCAAAGTGAATTCAGCTCAGCAGCCTGTAACTAGACTCCTACGGGAATCAAAGTTAGCTCTGCCATTCAACAGTGGAGAGAGGAGGCGGTGCAATTGGTGTTTCAAACCCTCAGAGGGGGCCCATACCATCAGGTACAAATACCTGTCCCCATTCTCTCTCAATTCACTGGGTTTTGTAACCCATGCCCCTTGTCAAGCAAGTGCTACTTAGGTAATGGTGAAGGACTCACTCAGTCCTTCTGTCATACAACAGTTCCACTGGCCTTGATTCACAGAATCAGGGTAACAAAACTTTATTCTTCCTGCCCCAATAATAGAGAAACTGGGGATCCCACACCAGCCAAAGTAACCACTTTCAGTTGCTGTGTTTCATGCCAGGCGAGTGGGTGTGCCTATGCAAACAAGATCAGCCCCTGGAGTTCTTTTCCACACTCGCCATAATTCACCACCAGATGTCAGGGTAGAGCTCATCCTGACTCTGCTTACATGTATTTTGTTCTTTCTTGTTCACACATTTGTTATATGTTTGCGGGAACGGCAGGCAGCACATACTTCGGCCTGCGCCGCTTCCCGCAGCCCCCATTGGCCTGGAGGGGTGAACCGCGGCCAGTGGGAGCCTTGATCGGCTGAACCTGCAGACGCGGCAGGTAAACAAACCGGCCCGGACCACCAGGGGCTTTCCCTGAACAAGTGGGGACCCGACTTTGAGAAGCACTGCACTAGGCCACCCAGTGATTCCTGGATGAAGCCCAGAACTTCTGTTGGTGCTAGAGCACACCTTTTAGCCTGCAAGTGCTGGATAGTTCTCCCACCTCCCTACGTAAGTTGTTCCAATGGTTAATTATCCTCACTGTTAAATTGTGCCCTATTCTAGTCTAAATTTGTCTAGCTTCAGCTTCTAGCTTTGTCTGCTAGATTAAAGAGCCATCTATTATCAGACATCTTCTCCCTGTTTAGGTACTTAGCCCTAGTTCGGTGCTCTCTTACACCCCACTCACAACTGAATCTGATGGGGTTGCCAAGGGTATATCTTAGTGTAGTATTTGACTTTTCAGGCCTGATTCCTCTCTGTCACATGGCCATAATGCCCATTGGCAGAGTTTGTGGTCCTTAGTAGAAAACCACTGACAAACACAAAACCCTTTGGAGTCAGAACAGCCAGTAAAATTGAGTCTTTAGCCCTCCCTGCAATGGGAATGACGTGCATGGTACTGAAAGCTGCGCTTACATTTTAAGTTCTTTGAAGGAGAAACTATATCTTGAATCTGCTTGATTCCTGCTCTAATAATTCACAGTAATGACACCTGGATGAGGGGCACTGTGGACGCCTCTATTTCGTGTTTATAATTGTATAAAACAGAAGCATGGGAACCGATGCCTGCTGCTAAGGATTAGAAATGTATCTCAAGAGGGCTTAGCAACAGGACTTAACATCACTGGGGTGAGGCACTGTAGGCCATACTTATGCAGCATTCCCATGGAAATCAATGTGGCTTTCACCTAAGGATTTGGCCTGAGTCGTCTGGGGCAGGTCATGGCATGTAGGACACTCATCTAGACTGAGGCTGTGTTTAAGGACAGGAAGAAAAGAGGACAGGAGTTGAGTACAGTGCATGTATTTTTAGCTTTGGGGTACTGGAGATATGGCCATGAGTTATGGTCATCATCTCCTTTAAAATACCCATATGCCTGTTTGAATAGGGCAGCTCCTAGTCACAGGAAACAGAAGAGGGAAGGACAAGGTCTTTCCCACCTATAGCTGCTGCAGCTCCATCTCTGCTGTAGCCCGTGTTTCATTTCACGGAGGTAGTGAGTGATTGGTACTTGGACACCCCACTGGAGCAGGGTCTTTGGGCCCTAGCTCCATTGACTAACATCCCCAGTGGCTACAGCAGCCACCCCCTCCCCCCCCACTCTTCCTCCCCAGTCTAGACTTTGTGGGTAGATTAGAGGTCCTGTGTTCTGCTCCCAGATCAGCTGTGTATGGTCTGGAGCAGGTTGCTCAAGCCCTCAGCTAACCCAGCTATAAAGTGGTTACAATAAATATTTGTCTATCTTAGGGGATAGTAGTGAGGCTTGATTCATGCTCGATTGTAACCATGGTTTGAGAACTATAAGGGCAAATTCTCATTAGACTTTCCCAGAACCTCTCCAACTCACCTTGATTACAGCCTGCTCTAGTACTTATATAGGGACCCCAACTTTTGTGTGAAAACCAAGCCTGTGATCTCCCAAATAGTACAGCATATGCCCTTTTAATTTTGCTGTGTGCCTTACATCATCTTACCTTGAGTTTTATTGGCAAAGACTTCAAACATCTGGCTCACCGTTTCTGAACAATAAGGAAATCATTCAGAGACATTTTATGGAGCTTACAGTAAATACTTGGGTGCCATTAGTATTCAAGGTAGCCTCTGCACTCTCCACCAAACAAAACTGCACATCTGTAAAGCATCACCCATCTCTGCCTGAAATAGACAGAACTGGGAGCAGACACTTGTTTCAGATGGAGATGGCCAGCTTAATTTGCCGTTTCTAAATCTGTAGAGAAGCAGCATGCTGTCATTAAAGATTCATTTAGACTTGTCTTACTAGGAAACAGTGTATTACAGTCCTGCACCTAAATGACAAATTATGCTTCCCACCCCAACCATGAGGATTTTAAAGTGACAGACACACATTTTCCCCATTTGACCTTTAGGTTATCTGTACAGAGTGTGATACTTGTTTGGAGTGTGCTGCACTTCAGTGAAACTGAGATTAAGTGGAAACAAATTAAACACCTGTCAGACCTTCAGCATCACGGAAATCCAATAAAGTCATATAATTATGAGACTGTGGTTTAATTATATATTTTGAGAACTAAGGGTGCAGAGCTGGAGTTTACAAAAAGGAACGTGTTAATTGGCTGGTTTTTTTAATCATCGAGGACCAGAGCTTTACTTGTCCACAGGGGATTTCGATGTCACCGTAATGGCACTTACTCTAAACACACTTGTTAGCAATATTGTCCCTGTGCATAATGAGCAGTGGGAGAAGGGACTTTCAGAAGTTCGGTGTTAGGACAAATATCTAGCAATGTGGACACATGTTTTCCAAATAAGTTGTTATGTGGCAAGATGGCACACGGTGGCCGGAGTCAAATTCAGAGAGAGTGGAAGTGATACTGCAAATTACACATCAGTGGCTAGATGTGAGCCTAAGTTGGGAGTAGACAGACAGGATCATAGGGGGGGGAAATAACCAGCAAACCGTTGTAAAAACAGGTCACCCCCTCTCCCCACCTCACACACAGACATTTTGGGATAGAGCCTCAGGTGCTGTAAATCGGCATAGCTCAACTGAAGTCAATGGAGCTGAGGATTTGCCCCATATCTTGCATTTCCCTCCTACTGGTTGTCTTTCCAGCTGCAGCCCGGGCTGTAACCCTCCTGGGATATAAGTGGCTTCAGCAGACACACACACAGTGACATGTAACACACACTGCTGTTTAGGTCACCTCTGACTCTGCCCTTTCATCTGCAAATTATTTAAAAGCAAGGGGGAGGGGGGAAGGGTCTGGGGTCAGTCATTACAGTCCCTCCTGGTTTCATCAAGGGAAGGGTTTCCATTGCAATGCCCTGGCGAGAGGAGGCTGACTGCAGAGCAGGTGAGTTCTGGGGTGGAGTTCCTCTGGAGTGTTCCACACGCTGCACACAAATGGATGGATTCCAGCACCTTCCCTACCCAGGCCTAGTGCTGGACAATCTGTGTAGTCCTATTGGGATGGCTCCCAGCAGCGTATGGTCCTCCCCAGCATGAGTAAGGATGGCAGAGCCTGGCCCATACTGACTATAGAGGCTTGGGGCCAGTAGACAGCCCAGCACAGAGTGGGTGCAGTCTGTCTTTCTCTGAGTTAGGGGCTCGGAGGCTTGTGGTGGTCCCTGGAGTAGTTCAGTAAATGGTGACCCTGGTGCAATGTCCCGGATGGGATTTTACAGGGACATAGACTCATCAGGGCTCACGTCTGCCACAACAGTTCTCCCTCTCTTCTGCCCACCCATGCTCAGCCCTGTCACCCCAGATTGCCCCCTGCAAACAGGGCTGCTGTGAGGATGACACATAGCTGACGACAGAGGTATTCCCTGGAGAGCCCATATGCTCACATATGGTGTGTTTATGTCAGCATAGCTGGTCTGGCAGGGCCCAGAGGCGACAATGAATCAGGCCCAAATCAAGAATTCCTCTGGACACTTCATCTGGACTATCTCTGATCACTGGTAGACATACATGGACCTGCTCACAGACAGTCCCCGTGGGCATCAGCTGGAATTGTGGATACTCAAAATTTCTGAAAAGCCAAGAACATAAGAACGGCCATACTGGGTCAGACCAAGGGTCCATCTAGCCCAGTGTCCTGTCTTCCGACAGTGGCCGGTGCCAGGTGCTTCAAATGGAATGAACAGAGCAGGGCAATTATCGAGTGATCCATCCGCTGTCCTCCACTCCCAGCATCTAGCAGTCAAAGGCTTAGGGACACGCAGAGCATGGGGTTGCATCCCTGACCATCTTTGCTAGTAGCTATTGATGGACCTATCCTCCATGAACTTATCTGACAAGCTTCTGTCATTTTCCCTGGCCATATCACTGTCAATAAAAGTGTTGTAAGCTGAAGGACCATACGTCATTTTTCCCTGCAGTCTTTTTTAGAATGCAGAGAAAAGACGACTGCATTACGAGGCACAGCTGTGATCTTTACTCAAGCATATGCTTTGTATGCATATATAATGTTATGATGTGGGCAACATGTAGTGTGATCTGTTGCTGGACTATTCTGTAGACCTTGAAAAGTATAAGTGATAGCCTACTATTGGCCCTTGCAAAGAAGCTAACTTGCTAGGATGTGTTCACATCTGATGCCTCACTCATAGGGGTGAAGCTGTGATATACATACAGCAAGATTTAATCAAGCTGTACTTTGTTAATTCCTGCACTCTATAAAACGCACAAAAGATTTGGCAAGCAAAGGTCTAATAGCTAAGTGTGGTAGAGAGGTCTTGGACTAATAAGGCTTCATAATTTTTACAAACAATATTATTAGTATATCAGAAAGTATTGTAAATCATTAAAAGCAAACTACAGTCACCAAAGCAAATGAACAAAGTGCTTTTCATGATACATTTTTATAGTGTTCATTCACTTACTTGCTGATCTACAAAATTCAGTCGCTTGCAATGTTTTCCATTCATTAGAGTAAATGTTCCACTATAGTTCTATAGATTTGCAAGTCTGCTTGTTCTTTCTTTACTTTATTGTTCTTTGAACTCTGTGTTATGTTTCTGAGTTGCTTTCCCAAAGCATTCTAGACTCAGAGCATATCCCTGGATGGTGTCCATCCATATCAATAAAATTATAAAGTAAAGCATTCCCTAGAATTTCTCCCATTCTAAGAAGTATTTAATTAAAACCCAGTTTTATGGGGCATGCACTAATTATTACTTTTTAGCCTGAAGGCTCAGAATGAACTTGTTGCTTCTAATTCTATAATTCAAATGCACTGCAGTTAGCTTGAATGCTCAGATGTTTTCAAAAAGATACAGCTATAGAGGAGTCCTCAGTGCTTTAAAAAAAATTGGAAACCATTGTGCATCCATGTGTGATGCAGAGAAGTCATCTGAGGAGAATTTGCTTACAAAAAATTAGAGGTTTTTAGTTTTGAAAAATGATTACTAATAATAACTCTTAATATTTTGTCATGCAGACCTGCCTGGATGTCCCAGCTGAGACTGAGGCCCTACTGGGCTAGGTTCTTTACGAACACACAAAAAGACACACCTTCAGCTCTAAACAACTCACAATCTAAACAGAGAAGCCAGGCAAAGGTCAAGTTGTCATCCCCATTTTGGAGATCTAAGGCACAGCAATATTAAGTCCCTAGCAGAGTAAATAATAGAATCTGCTCCCCCCTCTTCTGAGTCCTAGGCCAGTGCTTTAACCACAAAACCATCCTTCCTTCCAGCAAACAGTCTTCATTCTTCATTAATATTAGTGAATTGTTTACATTGATTGATTGGTTTCAACTTCTATAACCAGAAGGCACCTGGCCAAACCTCTAGCCATCACCTAAAATCCCCCCCACAATTACAGAACAAAATACAGAAGCCGAGCCAGTTGCACCCCTCAGCAAAGTCCAGTATAATCATATAAAAATACAGAAATCGGTATCCCATTCTGCCACAGGAATCTGGCCCGCTCTGCTGATGAGCGTGCGACCCCAGCTCTAACGTGTAGCCTTCATGAGACTGAGTTGCACTACTCCTGCTCTGGAGGGGAAGCAGAGCAGCACCTGATGGGCAGTGGAGGGGGCAGATGAAGGGCTCAGAGATGCTCTAACTTATGCTGATGGTTAGCAGCTCTCACGGAGGCTCCCTGCTCTGGCCAGGAAATGTCATGGTCCAGTCCCCAGTTCCCCACCCCCAACAAAACACCGTCTACCAAGAATCCTCAGCGATGCCTTAATGCAGCACTAACTCCTCTTTGAGCCACTCCAGTGGCAGAACAGAGACTTGCAAAAGGCTGAAGATCTGCTCAATATGCTCATGTATATAAAGTGGTGATGTCTGATCTGGCCCAGTATGCACAAATTCCCTTTAATGATGCATGAAGCATCATCTAAATTCAAATATATATGGTTTCAAAAGCAATAGCCTGAAGGAAAAGCACAAAATCAGGCAGCACCAAACTTAGTACTTGACTTCTTTATCTGGTCTCCGCGCAGCTCTTTTTATACAGACGTGAACAGTCACCATTGCTGGATTGGGAGTTACCATCCAGGAAAGAACTGTGAGCTACGGCTGCCCTTGAGACTAATGGCAATTGGTATATTTGTGTCAGATTTTGTATGGCTCAGATTCCCAACCCTCAGAGATCAGTGCTGCTGTGAAAACACTAGCATTCTCCTTACATTACTGCACTGCAAACGATGTGCCATGATTCACTTGGTTTTCTTGAAAGAGAGGGGCTATTGGAAATGCTTTGTTTGTTCTGCTTACCTGGCTTTGGGACTGACTCTGTCCTTGGCTCCACAGGAACGCTCCAAGACAGAGATTTTGTACCCAGTGAGAGCAGAACATGTTTCCACAGATGGCGTGTGCATCTGCCTGTATGCATAATCCATGCAAATCATTTCAAACGTCTAATTGTGAAATTCAGCCTTTTTTCTGGGATCTTTTATAAACACAAGGTACACAGAACAGACACTTCTCTGTCCCTGCTAGCAACCCAATTAATGCTGCTGCCCTGATCCTGAACTGTTACGATATCCTTTAACACCACCTTCTGCCTCATATCCTGAAGCCAAGTCTATTCCAATCCAATAGCTATCTTCCAAATTTATAGCCCTCATAGATCAATCTTTCACTTTTATAGATCGATCTCCTCCTCAAGAGTGGTCAAGGGTACAATATTTTCAGGGAAAAGAATCCCTCTCCTCTTCAGTATCACTCTACAGAAAGAGCTGGAAAAGAGAAAAGACATTAGTCACTTGCTAATCATCTGAAGGTACAGGCAGCTGCTAAAATCCACAGCAGTAATAAAGATGGTTTGAGTTTTTGGCTGTAGTGCTTGTTAAATAACATGTATAGTACACTAAGGCTTTAAGAGTTGGTTAGCAAAATTGAGAACCATTAGTGAATTACTAGTGCTGGAGACTCCATTTCCAGACAATGGGATGAGAGCTAAACTCTCTTCCAATTGCTTGTAGAATAATGGAAAGCAAATTAATTGGTCTCTACACTCAGTAGCTAATCCTATTAAATCCCTGGCTGCTGCCAAATGCTCCAGGTACATCCAGGGAGGATGCACCTATTGTTCGGGTGAATGAACCAGTGAATCCAGGTAGAAACATGCTAATGCACGTTCCAGTTGCAACTTAAAAGTGTCTTTGTTTCCAATGGAACATTAATGGGTGTCAGCAACAGACCTGGAGCAGAGGCAGTTCAGAACAGATTGTGAATCACTCACACAAGATAGCTAATGTACAAATCATCCTTCCGACTGCTGCAGGGTTCATCTGCTGCCTTGTGAGTGAAATTGCCTCCACATGATTAGAAAAGGAAGATAGGACTTGCCAGACTTGATCAGATCAGGGTCCATATAACCCAGCTGACTGGGGTTTTTTTTTTAAGCTTTCTCTAAAACATCTGATACTGACCACAATCAGTTGTCCACAGCCCTCATCAATTAGAGATTGGCTCATGCCCTGAAGTGGGAGGGTTTTTATCCCTTCCAAATCTCTTGTTGTTTTAATCTATAGCATTTTAACTCCGGATATGCTCCTTATTGATACAATTGTCCAGTTCTTGTTTGAATCCTGCTAATCTCATTTGCCCCATAACTTCCCATGTTTTCCCTAAAGAAACAATAAGACCAAGGATAAAATAAAAATCCTCCCCAAATATGTTATTCCCTTTTTGTTTGCAAACCAAAAACTGAGAAACATAAATACAAAACAATGTATTTAAAAGAAATAAATATTTTTTAGTAACTAGGAGTAACCAAGCCACCCATCCTGAAGTGCTACAAGATCACAGCATCCTGTAATGTGAAAAGTGCTAAGCTGCGTTTCACCAGTTGGTGAGAATTCCCTAAAAGATGTTGGCCTGGATTCTCCACTCCAGCACACTGGTTTTATACTAATGTAACCACATTGGTTTTATCGACTTGTGTGTGCATGGTCCC
This sequence comes from Terrapene triunguis, assembly GCF_002925995.2. Lineage (NCBI taxonomy): Eukaryota > Metazoa > Chordata > Testudines > Emydidae > Terrapene > Terrapene triunguis. The sequence continues at coordinate 2,643,338 of NW_020665065.1, read as the reverse complement.
ACGCTGTAGGTGGATTGGCATTAACTTCCAAGGTAAAGCTGCTGTAATGGAGAGGAGACCAGTACTGCTGTGTTTGAGGAGGTGGTCCCAAAATAAGTTTACCATGATCAAAAAATCTTCTGTAACTTACTTGTAAATTGGGTATGTGTCACATTCCCTTCTATGATTAGCTCACTCAGAGAATCACAGTTTATTACTGCTATTGTATTCTGGAGTTGCCTCTTTAGCTCAGCAGGTTAAGGTCTCTGCTTTAATACTTCCGTGGTTCTAACCCTGCAGGTGACTCAGGGCAGAGGATGTTACATTGCCATCCATTGCTTTATTTTAAAAAGGGTTTGGTTTTCACCTTGTTATTTCTGGACATCATTAGCCTCTTGATTTTAAGCAAGGTGTTCACTGTATTTTTATCTGAATCACTCACAGCTCTGTGTCAGATCTATCCTGGTTGCTTCCGTAGAGCAGTCTGGTACCACTGATTGCATGGTTCAAGTTGTTCTCCATTGTTTGTTTGACATCGATTACGAAGCCAGTGAATCAGAAGGGTTGTTGCTATTCCTAATTAGGATTTTTTTGTGTGCATGGTCCCACTCTGTAGGTGGATCAAATCTATTTTCATACAAAGACTCTTTTGTTTAAGCTTTTAGTCCCTTTGCCACAAGATGATAATGATTCAAAATGACATCTGCATCCCTCTTGGCGTGTACAATACAGATCATGGTAATTCTCTTTTCGTCTGTGTCCTAATATAGTCAGTTAGATTCCCAGTTCTTCCAGCATGGGAGTTCCAGAAATGTGTGCATGGTAAAGAGGTGTCTGAATAAGTCACCAGAACAATTCCACCGTGCTAATAGCAAACATTTCTACTTCTGGGAACACACAGAGACTGATCCAAGGCTCACTGAAATGGACATTGGATTGGGTCCATAAATCTCAACTTTTTTCTCCTCAGGTGGCTGTTTTGCTGATGTCAAAATAATTTGTTACTTGAGCAGCACCGAACACATCCCTACTGAGGAAGAAAACATGAGAGCTGGGAAGAGTTAATTTGTAGGTTTGAGACTATACTGACCATCTAATCTGATAGTTACAAATTAATCACAAAGTTCAGACATTCCAGCAGCTCTGCTGTCTTATCATCCCCAGCTGGACTCTAAGAGCCGCATTCTTAGCTGTTGTCGAAGGGTCTAAAATGTCTGCCTTCTGAAACTACTGCTTAAATCAGTTATGATAAAAGAAATCAGGCAAACCCCAAGGCAGTTTCATCAAGGTAGTGAGCAAAGACCCAACTTCTTGTGCAATCCCCATCCCCACCTCCCATTTCAGTAATGAAGTCAGTCTGGTGGAAAAAACAGACAGCAGCATGTTAATTAGCCAGCAAAAAGGCAGTGAGATCTAATGGCCTGGCACTGGTTTGAGAGACAGAAGACCTGAGTTTTATTCCTGACTCTTCCTCTGAGTTGCTGTGTGACCTTGGTCTAGTCCCTTGACCTCTTTTCCCCTTCCTACCTTTTGTGTGTGCAGTGTATGTAGAATGTAAATTCTTCAGGTACCAGCGGTCTCTTTCTGGGTGTCAATTCAGTGTCCAAAACAACAGGGCCTGGATCTCAGTTAATAATAATAATATTTGGAGATATTCCCATCTCATAGAGCTGGAAGGGACCCTGAAAGGTCATTGAGTCCAACCCTCTGCCTTCACTAGCAGGACCAAGTACTGATTTTGCCCTAGATTCCTAAGTGGCCCTCTCAAGGAGTGAACTCACAACCTGGAGTTTAGCAGGCCAATGCTCAAACCACTGAGCTATCCCTCCCCCAGTTAATGCCACTTGGTGCTACTGTAATAGAAACAATAATAATTAATAAACCCTCCCAACAAGTGAAAGCAACTGTAACAAGCAAAGGTTGAAAGTAGGTGGCCCCTATGGATGATTTTTGCCTGGCGAACTCAGGGATGGACATATCAAAAATATAGAGAGAGATAAATACTGGGTTTGTTTAGTTTAGTTTCCCCACCAAAATAAGTATTTCAGACATTGGTGCGAAATCTCAGTGACATGCAAGGAACGATAACTAGCATGTTTCTAAGTGTAATAGCAGATGCTGAGCTGGGCTTCTTCCCCAGAGGTCTAGTGTTAATTCCTTAATTTCCGACCATCAGTCTACCCCCCCCCCCCCCGCCACCCCAAGCCCTGTTTTCCAGTCACTAGCCTTGCAGCATATTCCTACTTCAATACAACCAAAGCTTTCCTTGTTGCCCCCTCCCCACTTGTGTACATGCTTAACTCCAAGGACATGAGCAGTCCTGTTGCACCTGGGAAGGATCACTGTGCTTTAATGATTAAACTCTAGGGTCAATTTATCCAGGACCAATCTAGGGCATTAGTAATTATCCAACAGCCCAAAGCCCTCCTCTTTTCCCATTTACTTCAGTAAGAGTTTTGCTGTTAATGTCATTCACAACAGGCTTGGGAGCTCAACCCCGAGACCCCTGCTAGGGACTGCAATGCCATCAGCCTGTGGTAGGCATGAAGGGGTGTACATATCCTGCACCTGGCAAGGGGAGAAAAGGATGAATGGGCTTCCCTGGAGGAAAGGCATATTGGCTGACTGGCCTACAGGGAGGGCCAGCTGGGGTTCATTAGGGAAAGAAGCTTTTAAGATAGGTGGGAGGGGCAAGTGTTGGTGTTAGGAAGAACAAGCTCTGGCTAGGCTCAGGAACTGCTGCGCATACAGGGACTAGGTTAGACAGTCTATATTTCTCCACTTAAGACTTCTGAGGCTGCTGATGGAGGGTCCCCTGGGGCAATTTTGTGAGGTGGCCCCTTTGGTGGGGTCTGCTCCCTGCCAACAGCTGTGTCATGCCATGCTAGGTGGGTGCCCTAGGAGAGGGGCTGACAGACTCTTCAGTTTTGATCCCCCTTGGGTTACAGTCCTGAGTCATTTCAGCCCAAAGCAAAACCACAGCTCAACTCTTACTCCACTCAAGGGGGTCCAGAGACCCAGGGTGGCCAGTTTCTGCCTCAAAGCCTCCTCTGGGTGGGTTTCTTAGCCAGTGTCCAAGCAGAATACATTTGACAGGAAGATAAAGGTCCAAAAGAAAGGCCACCCTGAAAGACTACACCTAGGCTGCCCCTGTCACAGCTCTAGTATAGCACACACTAAGCCAACATACTGCGACGCTATATGGTAAATGAATAACTGTGCCCCGGTCAGAGCAGCTCGCTGTCTGTCTGGGCTCTGCCCTGCTATGAGTTTGACATACAGCCTGGGCAGACGACTTAACCTCCTCATGCCTTTAGCTGACCAGGAGACCAGAGTTGCCTAGTTCAGGTGTGGTGTATGTCTCAATTGCTGCCAAGTGCTCTTAGAAACTCAGTGGGGAGGAAGCTGTGGTAGAAGTGCCGAGTGTGACTATTGATATGAGAAAGATGTATGAATGAAGCGTGTGGGTGAGGGCAGGGGATGAGGGCAGGGGACAGTGTTGGCTCTCGGACTGATACACCTTCTCTTCCAAATAGAGGGAAAGACCGGAATGAAATGTTATGTAAAAAGGCCATTGGCCAGGTTCCACTCTACTCACTCCAGCCGCATGGATGTAGAAGAAATGGTGAGAGCACAATCAGGCTCTGTTTCTTCCATGTTAGTCTTTATTCAACTTTCTCGGGGGGGTGGTTACTTTATAAACCGAACTGTGGTGCCTTCTTGAAGCCACTTCCTCTCCCTAGAGGCCCTGATTCCTTCCCAGTTCAGTGGGTCCCCGCTTTGATCTGCCAGTGCAATCCAGGATTCCCTACATCAGTCAGCCCAGCGTCTTGTGGTTTGGCTGGGGGCATTTTCCAAAGTGTACTTGTTGTAGAAGGAGGAAGAAAGAAAAGAACAAGGAGCTGAGCCAAAGCTCCAGGCACAGTGGGAGAAAAGAAGCAAGAGGGAACAGAATGAGGCAGCAATACATCTCATGCGCTAGGACTGAAGAGGAGACAAGCTGTACTATAGGCAGGAAAGCTGCAGATGCCAGGATGTAAATATTGGCCTGAGCTGTAGGGATGTGAAAGAAGCAGTCATGGCCGATATATTACAGAGTTTAGTTCAAGACAGACCGATAAAGTGAAGAAAAAGAGACATGTCTACAGATGGGAATGGGAAAAGGGTGATGCTGAATTTATTCTAGAGAATAGATTGGGCTCTCCTGGGTATAGGCAGCAGCTGTTTTTCCTGAACACACAGTAAAAGATTGGGGCAAATTCTCTCAGGTGTTTTTAATTTTCTATCCACTGATTTCAGAGTTATTTCCCTCTAAAATTGCAAGTCATGGTTATTGGAGGCTGCTAGGATGCTAATAAGTTTGTGCAAAGGGATAGGGACAGAGCACTCCTGCCTTGGACAGGGTCTGAGTGGAATCTTTAGTTTAAAATTGTGCTAGTCCATTTTAAAAAATTCTATCTACTTAACCCCTAACACAACTCGCATTTCTCAACTCGGTTCCTAGGAAATTCTAACAGGCCACATGAAAGTCCTTGCCAAATAAAGCACAATGAAGGAAAGCAACATCTATGGATTGCATATTTGCAATGGTTTCAGTAAACTCTCTGGCACAGACATTGCTGCAGTCTGAGAGAACCAGTCCTTTGTCTGCTAGGTGTCTGCTCTTTTGCCCCCAAGATTGCGTCCTGGGAAGGAGAAGTTAGTGAAAAGTATAGTGTCTACAACTGGTTGGAAATTGCCAACTGTTTTTTTTTTTTTTTTTTCTGACAGTTCCCCCCTCCCCAAAATGGATTTTTTTGTGAAAAAAAGTATGGGTTTTTTTTTCAACATTTTTGAGGTTTTCACTGAAAAACCAAGGCACTTTTTCATTTTAAGTCTTAAAATGTTTGGTTTTCAGGTTTTTGTTTTTGATTTGATTTTTTTTTTGACAAAAATTAAAACATTTTTATTTTCATTGAAATTTTTCATAGGGGAAAAAAGAATTCCCTGGTCAACGCTAATAGCATCTAATGAGGGCAGCAGTAGAGTCAATGGCCATGGGTTCTGTTCTGTCTTCGCCCTCCAGTATGACCATGAGTAGGTGCTGGGTTAGCCTGTGACATGGGGAGATAAGAGTTATCATAAGTAAATTACCCTACGGGGATGGAGTGAAACTTAGTTATTGTTTGCAAGGCACACAGAGATCCTTGGATGGAAGGGAAGTACAAAGTACTATAATCTGTCATCCTCCTCCTTAGAGAGGTAGAGCTGAAAGCAAGGTGACTGGGTCCAAAACTCTTCCTCCTGTTGAGTGTGAGATTTGTCGGGTCTGTGAGCGTGCACAGGCATGGCGTGGTACAAGCCAAGCGTAGCCTAAAGTGCATCATCGAAGAGAGCTACTCAGCCCGTTTTTGGTTTTGGAAGCAGTTTCTGAATGGTACCAATCGGTGGAGTTGTAATGACTGTAACTGTGGGTGGAATTTGTTTAGTGTTTATACATATCCCAAGGATATAAAGGAAAGAATCTGCTGTCATACCATTGTATATAACTATGTCCTAATCAGTGCTCCAAAAATCTGTCTGAAAGACCGGGTTTTCAGTGCATCACTAGCTTCTGCTACTCTATTCAGTAAGCATTGGCTAGATGTTCAATCACACTACACTAAACAAAACTACATGGGATGGGACTGTAATATAAGATCATATCTATAAAGGCAGATAAGTTTCTAGAGTGAGATGTAGAGGACTCAGTGCGGTCCAGTAGTGTGAGTGCAGGGCTTGGCGATAGGAAGTTCTGCTTTCTCATCTCAGCTCTGCTACCAATTGTCTCTTTCTGGCCTTGGGCAAGACATTTAACCTCTCTCTGTCTCAGTTTCCTCATCTGTGAAATGGAGATAAGAATGCTTGACTCACAGGGCTATTGAGAAGATTAATTAGCTGAAGCTTGTAGTGTGCAGAAGATGAACAGTGCTATAGATCTGCTCATTATTTATTATTATAGAAAGAGATGAAAGAGAATGTTAAATCCTCTAAGTGCTAAAGACAGAGAGATTATTCCCTCCCACACCATAACTCCCAGCACCTGGAAAAAATAGCTTGGAGGAGACAGAAAACCACAACTCTGTGAATTAAAATGCAAAAAACATCTTTGTGTTTTTCAGTTTGACAAGTTAGATAAGAAGGTTGGTAATTCATTCTAGATCTATGAATAAACATTCTCCTGTTCAAGCTATTCCTATCTATTAATCTAGCCAGAAGTCAGATGTGAAGAGCACATCACTGTGGGAATGTGCCACCATCTCAGATATAAGAAAGGGGCAAAATTAACAGGAGTTCAGAGTACTTAAGTGCTGGACAACAGGGAGATGCAAAGAAAGAAGAGAGATGCTTTAAGGCTGTAGCTTTGGGCTGTTCCAGATGTAATGGGCCAGCACAAAAAAGGCCTGCTGGGGAGGAAAGGCTCTTACAAGAGGGCACCCCTGCATTGCAGATACTTAGTGGCAAGCAGACAAGAAGATGCCTTTGGGAAAAGAGCTGCTTCTCTGTATTGCATACAGCCACTAGCGGTTCCTAGCACTGCCACAGAGCTACAGTCCAGCCACTGTACAAGGGCATGACTGGGAGAACACAGTTGTTATGTTTGTGGTAAATATCAGACACATTCTCAACCTTAAAGTGCACCCAGAAGCAATTGTCATTTGCCACATCGATCAGAATTTTGCCTCTTTTTCTTCTAAAAAGGTGTGTGTGTATATATATACACAGAAATGTGGATCTAAACATATGAATATATGTGTATGTATCTGTTTTAAAGAAATGTAAATGCATTAGTGTCTATCAGTGCCGTTCCCTTTGTGGGATCAGGACCTGTCATGTCTCCAAACACTGCTAAACACAAGGAACCAACTTATTCAGAGGGAGAAAATATTTATTTATTTATTTTATTCCTTTAAAAAGCTAAAATTCACCGGTTCCATAGTTATGTGGAAACTTTTCTCTGAGCTCTGCTGGAAACAAATTTCTTATTGATCCATGAAAGACCTCTCATCATCAGGTTCTGGTTTTGCTGATTGCTCTTGCTGTTCGCTAAGATTTCCTGCTATCAAGAAACCCATTTTGCAAAGCAATTTTGAGCTACATCCAAACTGGTCCCACTGTACAAGATTAAGGTATCACCATCATCCACATGCAGCTTTTCCTCTTCCAACTAACCGCCAACGTAATTAGTATGCTAAGTAAACAGCAAAGTGCCTAATGCTCTGAAACGTTCCCAGAACCAAAAGTTTTGGAGTTTACACTTTGAAAGAAAGCAGGGTCAGTTACACATTTTAGCATCTGATGACCAAGACCACATTGCAGTAACAATAAAGATTTGTGAGCCACAAGACAGAATTCCTGCTCCTGTCCACACTGGAGCATGTGTGTAATTTTACCCGCATGATTAGTCCTATTTCAAGTCAATGGAACTACTTTCAGCTCTATGTTTTTTGCCGCCCCAAGCACGGCACTCAGGTGGCCTTTGGCGGCACAGGTCACGCGGATTTGGCGGCGTTTCTGCGGGTGATCTGCCGGTCCCGCGCCTTCGGCATACCCACCGCCGAATTGCCGCTGAAGCCGCAGGACCGGTGGACCTTCCACAGGAAGCATGCCGCCAAAGGCTGCCTGACTGCCGCCCTCACGGCGATCGGCACGCCAACCCCCGAGGCTTGCCACCCCAGCCACGCATTTGCTGAGCTGGTGCCTGGAGCCGCCCCTGCTTTCAGCTCTAATTCAGCAAGGCGTTTATTTTAAGGAAGGGAGTAGTTCCATTCATTTCAGTGGGACTACTTACTGGAGTAAAGTTATGCATGTGGCTGTTTACCATAAGGTATATTTTACGATGTACCCCACGCCATTCTTGAAAACACATTGTAATACAACATTCAAATACCTTTTCTGTACAGTTCCATCACCTAAGAGTAGGGGAGTCAGATCCATAGAAGACTTCACCCAAAACTTAAAATCAGCCTTGAACTCATTTAGAGGTTCAAAAATGTCTGAGCGTCCTTTATTTGTGCTTCAGATGGCACATGGGTGGATTGACTTTCTATTGTTTTATACGTCTGATTATAATGGGCTATCTCTTCTGAAGCCAGGGGAATATAAAATGAGTTCTTGGTAGCCACATCTTTTCCTGTTTTATGTTAATCTTACACTGATAAATTTCAGTCTATGAACACCACGATTAGTAATAGAACAGAGGGCCTAGTAAATATTTTTCACGCTTGGTTTACAAAGTGATATTTTGCTGGTGCTGCAAAAGGCAGCTAGGTCCCTGAAAAACCTGTGGGGAAGGTCAGTGTTTGTTTTGGACTCATGGCGACTGTTTGTTTCAGACCAAGACCTGGGATGATGAGCTTCATAATACAATACTCAGAGGTTTAGGAGCTAGTTATTATTGTTTGTGTAATATTAACCCCGTAGAGGCTGTATCAAAGATCGCATCTCCCAGGTACTAGGCACTGTCCCTGACCCAAGATGTTTCCACGTGGACAAAGGGTGGGAGGTGAAACAGAGACTTGGAGCCCTCTGAGGTCACACACAAGTTCAGTGGCAAAGCTGGGAATAAAATCCAGGTCTCCTGGGTCCTCTTTCAACGCCTTACCTACTAGATAATAATGCCTGGAAAACCACACAGAGCTACAGTTACTATTTAAGAGTTCAAAGCAATGTGTGCCAAAAGCAAAAGGCTTTAAGATAAACCTGTGCTTTCCCATCAGTGCTTTCAATTGTAACTGCAATTAGCTGCTTTTTCTACTTCCATGAGGGAGGGCGATATTTTTACTTTGGTTCATTATAAATAAGCGTCCAGGGAAATATTAAGTCAGGAACTAAATGCCAGCTACTTACAGGATTGACACAAGAGTACATCTTCTGAGTATCTTATATCTGACAAATAAGATGACAAAAACTTATGTAAATAGAACAACTTACACTTGGCTCTGTTTCCTTGTTCTGCCTTAAGCACTTTCTAAACCACTAGAACCTGCTGATTTGCATCAGAATAATGTAAACCAACTTATTCAGTAGGCAAAGCCAAGCCAGTTATCTCTTTGTGTGGAGCTGACTCACTAGTTTGGGTGCCAGGGGGTGCCAGAAATAAGTCTTTACTTTGCAGAGTATTATCAGGAATGAGGATATGAAAGATTAACATGGGAATCTAATGGGGCTGGCTGGAAAAGTTTGGGTTGGATTTTCTTTTAAAAACATCAGCAGCTTTGGGCATGTCTTGGTTGAATTGATACATTAACACCTCTCTTCTACTTGCAGAGCAGGTGTGGAAGGACTGTGTGCACAATGATGTTATTTAACCAGTAGATGGCATTGTTTGTTTCAATGTTAACTATAGCCACCTCCGGTAAGCTTTTAGTTTTCAAGGAAGTGGGTCAGTAAGCCGGAAGTGTTGCTCCAATAGCCTTTAACCATTGCTGTCTGCTTTGTATTCCAAACAAACCAACCAACAAATAAAACACTAAGAGTAAAGCAAAGGTGTTTTGATTTGGGGCTCCTTGTCTTAATTTTCCATCAGGGCAATACAGCGAGGGATCTGCAAGCTATAAAAAAGGGTCTCCCTAAACCAGCCCCCTAAATCCAAACACTACCTGAACTTGGGAAGTGAGAAGAGTCAAAGCAAGATTGAGAGTACCCTTTCTCTAGTTAAACTGCACTGAGTCTTTGACCAAATCTGCAATTTCTGCTGAACATTCAAAATCTTTTATGTTTGTGGAAATTGCTGGTTTTGCAAAGTTCTGATACCAAACCCAGTTGGACCTATTCTCCATACAAACAGCCCTCCCCCTCTTAATGCTAAAACAAATCAGAATAATATTTGATAACATGCTATTTAAAATCTATAAATCTCTGAAAATCTCTTCTCAACCAACCTCCATCTCAAAAAACTAAACAAAAATTAACATGCTAATTGTTGTCTTGTTATGCCTATTTGTCCAATTTGTCTACTGAGGGCTGGTCTACACTGCCGCGCTAGTTCGGCGGCTGGGGATCGAAGTTCCGAGTTCGATTTATCGCGTCTGGTCTGGACGCGATAAATCGAACCAGGAAGTGATCCCCGTCGACTGCGGTACTCCAGCTCAACGAGAGGAGTACCGCGGAGTCGACGGGGAGCCTGCCTGCCGCGTGTGGACCGCGTCTGAACCGCGGTAAGTTCAAAGTAAGGTATGTCGAATTCAGCTACGTTATTCACGTAGCTGAATTTGCGTACCTTACTTCGACTTGGGGGGTAAGTGTAGACCAAGCCTGAGATTGCCCTGAAAAGTTTGCAGAAACTGCTTCGGTTCTCTGTTTATACAGGGCATTGCACATGGGACCCTGCTCCTAATCAGAACTTCTAGGTATCATCATCATCACCATTATCATCTATGTGAAAATGTAACTTGGCAACTTCTTTGGGTGATTTCCCATTGTAGATAAAAAGATATCTAACCTCATTTGAATGAGACTGTATTTTTGTGTCTGGAACAGGATTTTTGGCTGCCCAAAAGCAATCCAGTCCTATGTGATGAGCAGAGAGTCAATAAATTCAGTTTATGCTCTTCAATTCAAATTTGCAACTCCTATTTCCTCAGTGCTCATGCATACAATCCAATCTCACAACTGGTTACAAGGAGTTTAAATTCAAAGAGAAACCCCTCAGTAAATCATCACAAATTTTACTGAAAAGGTTGTGATCTGTTAATAAGTAAATTGCACATTTAATTATCCTAATTATGGTTTCACTGAACTAATGTCATTGTCAATACAAAAAAAGAAATCTCCTGGATTGACAAAAATTGATTACAGCTGTGAGTAACATGTCTTTTCTTAAAGGCTCCATTATTTCCTGTACATTTTGATTGGCATATACTGAAAGCATTGATAAAAGGAAGGTCGGACTATATTTACTATGGTGTTATTAGTGCTGTAAAACTGCTTTGTGTCAATGACCTCTCGAGGTCCCTTCCAGTCCTAGAATCCTAGAATCTATGAATAAGGGCTAATAATGACTGCCTGGCTGATGCTTCATTTGGCTTTTCACCTACATGAAATTCCTTGGGTTTAAGGAATTGAGCCAAATGCAATAAAGATGCCTAGCACATCTCAGAATGATGGATTGCTATGTCTCTTTACTATTTTGTTAATGTAGTAACATTTACTGCCTAATTACTCCCTTCCATTCTTCTGCAATATGTAGAGGTAATCCTGTTTTGCTATAAAATACAATATATAGCTCCTAGCATGCTGTGCTATTGTTTTGGAGTATTCATTACAGAGTGTTTTTAGACAGAGTTTTCACTAGTTAACAGTTGGTATTTTCCCGGCAGGGATCAGATTTGATTTTTTTTTATCATTAGTAGAAGACAGAGGAGTTAGCTGAGTTTTATTTCAAGATACTATCTTGGCATACAAGCTGCACAGCACCCTCCTCAATATGGATAAACTTCCAAAGCTTCTTTCCTCATCCTTCCTGTGTTTGAATTCCTGGATGCAATAATCTCTTTATGACAGACGCCGCATGAAGATATAATGCTCTTGAAGGCTTAAGCCTGTTATGATCATCCACTGTTTGGTCATGTCTGTGGATAAAATAACTTATCTTCTACATTTCCAAGATACACAAATGTCAGCATCTATTACAGAAAAGTAAACTCTAACCTTATGGGCCCAATTCAGCAGGTCCTTATTCAACAAACACTTAAACACGTATGTAACTATGTGCTTAAGTGCTTTGCTGAATAGGGATGGACAGAAGCACATGGTTAAATGCTGTGTTGAATTAGGGCCTACATGGACAGGTGTGGTGATCACATTGTTTTCAGTGAAACCTGCAGCTATTATAGTTGGGAGAAGAAACAAAGATGTTTCTTTCCACCTTGCATAGTGCATTAGAGAAAGCAATACCATCTGCCTTAAAATGTATTTATTATTCATTTAGAACATATTTTTTTGAGGAAAATCTCAATGAAATGCAAATATTTGGTTTACACAGGCATGCTGGGAATTCTATGAAAGCATTTTAAGGTGTCAGGAGATAGTAAAACTGAAAATTATCGTGTCTCCTGCAGAAGTGCTGTGTAAAACGAAAGGAAGAGGCACAAATATTGTGAAATCAAAAGATTTCTCCACAGTGCAGATTTCTGTGGCGCTAAACTGCTGCACTATTGAATTATGTCATTCGGGGACACTAATCTACAACCAGCGATAGAGAGAATCGCTTTTGCAAATATTCCCTAAATGGCAGCTATTGTGTGTGTGTGTGAGGGAAACACTCCTAAAATTCTAATGCTGCAACCATAAAAATATCAAACAACTTCAATAGTAACTTATCGAATGAGAATTTAGAATAATAAAAGAATAGAAAAACATTTGTCTGATTAGAGGGGGGGGGATGGAGAAATCAATGTTAACACCAGAGGGCCCAATGTACTGCTGTATTACTGCAGGCTTGTACTGGGTTCCCTGGAGTTATGCCTGTTTAAAGCTGGAGCAATGAATCGGGTCCAAAGTCTAAGGGTATGTCTACACTACAGGATTAATCCGAATTTAGATAATTCGAATTTGGGAAACAGGTTGTATAAATTCGATTGTGCGCGGCCACACTAAGCACCTTAATTCGGTTTTTAACTACATTAATTCGGTGGTGTGCGGCCACACTACCCCATTACTTTAAACACAGTAATTCGGTGGTGTGCGGCCACACTAACCCTAATTCGAATTAACAAAATCGATTTAGGCTCTACTCCGCTCGTCGAGGTGGAGTACAGAAATCGATTTTAAGTGCCCTTTAATTCGAATTAACTGGCTCTGTAGTGTGGACGGGTGAAGGGTTAATTCGGATTAACGCAGCTAAATCCGAATTAAAGTCGTAGTGTAGACCAGGCCTTAGTCTGGCCTCCGGGCATGGGATTGGTAAGCAACATGCATACAGTGACAATGAGAGACAGCTGCTTGAATAACACAATCAGAGCAATTAACAAAGACACTTGTAACACATGCTGAGTGAAGAGTTCCCTTCCTCCTCCCCACCCCTCTCCTCTTTTACAGGCAGCGACTGAAAACATAAGGGGTAAATTTCACCATTAGTTTCCATACCAGTTTCCTATTGACTCTGTGGATAAATAAACAGGAGTGCATGGCCTCTGAACTGGTGCTGAGAAAGAGGAGGGTGCTGCTGTGGCTAGGTGAGATCTCGGATGGCTGCCACACCCAGCTGCCTGTGATGATTATCTGAGTGCAATACCCCTAGAAAGAGATGCAGAGAATGATTAGAAATGAGGGTGGAAGAGATCTAAGGGACTGGGTAGGGGTAACACACTTTCCAGTAGAGCTAGGCTGGTAATGTTCTCTTTTCTTGGCTGATCTGGCAAGGGGGAAGGGCACAGAACAGCTGCGGGACACAGACGTTATCTGAGACGCCATGACTTACATATTCTGATTCACAGAAAATCAGGCAGTAGATGTGTCTTGAGCTGGGCTCCTTATCATGTAAGCAGAAATTAAGGAAGCAAAGCACTGCTGTTTAGCTAATGAAAGCTGTGGCAAGACCAAGAAACTAGAAGAGAGCCTGAGGGGAAGGTGAGAATAATGGAGATATAAGATGTGACGTGACAGGGGAAGGTTTGGGGAACAGAAAGCGGCTGGGAACAGAAGGGACAGAGACATAAACTGACAGCACAGTATGTTTCTGGGAGAGTAAATGAGATTAGAAGAAAGAGAGAGACAAGCGGAAAGAGCACTGAATTGGAACCAGGGCCGACGGGGATGGAGGATAAGAGTGTGAGGAAGGAAGAGTCTGGGATTGGTAGCCGTGCTTCCAGGGGGATTCAGCCTAGAGCAGCTCAGATGATGAGATGCAGCAGAATAAGCGGAGGAGGGGGGAGATAAGTTGAAAGCTAAGGCCATGATTAAACAAAATACGTAAGCATGTGCCTAAGTTTAAGCAAGTGAGTGGTGCCACCGACTTAACGGGCATGTGCTTGCGTACCCTGTGGAATTGGAGCCTGAGAGAGGCACAGAGTGTCCCTACACTAGGTTAGTCTTCCCAAGCATGTCCCACAGTGACTAACACCAGTGCAACTCCCGGTATCAGCGGTGGAAGCCCCGCCAGAGAATGGCTATTGGCAATAGAACTGTGGTGACCTTTAACCTGGCCTGCACGAAAGAATGGTTAGACACTGGTGCTTTGTGTATGCCGGGGCTCCCATCATTAGGCCCCAGTGGTAGCTATGGGGTGAGAGATGGACAGAGATGGACAGAGAGAATTTGGGGAGGAGGATTCAGGTGGTTTTATAGGAGGCTGTGCAGACTGGCAAGCAGAACAACTGGAGTCGCTTGAGCAGAATTGTGTCCTCCCCCTACTGCCTTATAATCATCATCAATAATAACTACGCTGCACCACTAGCAACGTTAGCTTTCAAATAATCATTTTACCCAATTGTGATTCGTATAAAGTGACAGACGTGGTATCTTCACCCTGTCCTCTCATCGGGGTGAAATGCTGGTTCTCTCCCGCCAGGTTCTGCCAACAGAGGAGCTAGGAAAGGCCCAATGCTGTACATCCTAGTGGCCCAGGTCTAAAAGGAATCCTCCTCTGCAGTGCCTTGTCTTTTCTCCCCCAGTGCATTGTCCCTTTGTTCACATCTTACTCCCTGCTATGCTAGCCCAGGAGGTCAGTGCACTGCGGTCCCAGTAGCAGCTGGCTGAACCTGCCGGCTTTACAGCAAAGTGAATCCAGTGCTCACGAAAGGGTCAGCACTGAGAGCCTGTAGAATGATTTCCCTCCTGCGTCTCCCGAGCAGGAGCTGGGCATCTTTTATCCATAGCTAGGCATCTAAATAAGTGGCTTGGTTTCCAGAGGTGCTGAGCACATGCAGCTCCCAGGGACTTCCATGCTCAGCACCTCTGGAAACAAGCCCCTGGCAAACTGCAGACACGTGTGTTGATGTGTCTCCACCCTGACTTCGCAAGACTTCTCTTAGGATGTTAGGAGAGTTCAGTCTCCACCCAGCCAGTAAGGACCAGACACAAAAAATGATCTCTCTATCTTCTGCTAGGAGGACAGTGAAGAAAACAAATGCCCCGAAATCTACTGTCAGAATAGTCCTGGAATACTTACCCAGTGGCGGGTACAACTTCCGCAGGCCATGAAATGGGTAATGCTGTCAGCCAGGGTGCAAGCCTACAACCAAATGTAAGGTGCAGGAGGAGGGAAGAAGTGACCAGAGAAGGAGACCAGCAATGCACTGTACTTTATTAGTGTGGGAAAGTGATGCCATGTGATGTTTGTACTAAAATATAATCAATTTGTGCCTTCCATGCATAGCAATTACAAACCATTGATGGAAACCCTATTCTACTGGTAATCAATGGAGTGTTTCCTTTCCTTAAAGTCTGTGTTCCATGAATCCTACCATATGAGGAAACAGAGTAATAAATGTTGCTTACAAGCTAATAGACGTAGGAGCATAAATAAATCAGGCTTCCCTATTGAAAGTGGGGCATGTCCGTGGGGCCGGGAGGAGGAAAGGGCAGCTGGGTGATGGGTAATGGGAAGTAGAAACTTGTGAAGTCACCTGGTCAGACTATGACTTTGAGATCCTCAGGGTGAAGGTGTGATGGGAGATGAGTTCTCCACATCAGAACCGAGGCACACGGATGGGAGAGTTAGATGCTTTGCCCATATGGCTAAGGTACCAGGCTGGGACTCGGGCGACCTGGGTTGAATTTGTGACTCTGCCGTGTGACCTTAGAAAGTCACTTAACCTCTCTGTGGCTCAAAGCCCTGTCTGTAAAATGGTGGTAATAGCACTGACCTACCTCTCGGAGGAGGATACATTCCTTAAAACTTGTGAGACTCATACTGTGCCTGAGTGAGGGGGTACATGTAGCTACATGGATGGATAGCCACTGTACCTTTTCTGTTGTCAGCCAGGCCTTACTGCACTGCTAGAAGCTACTCGGATGATGAGGGTGGAATGATAACTGATACTGAATAGAAAAGAATCAACTTTTCTATGGATAAATGACTTGGCTCTGTGCAATCCTGAATACACCTTCCATGAAAACAAAAAAAAAAAAAAAAAAAAAAGCAGATGGAGGGAGGGAGAGTGAGTGGAAGAGCTCTCTTGATACTGTAACAAGCCTCTGATAATGTATTTAATTACACCAAAGTCACCAATGTATCCAAATAGACCTCTTTGCTAGGAAAAAATATATAGGCATTTCATCCCATTAGTTTGTGGTCATTTTCAGTTAAAATTATGATAATGGCTCTCAGGGAAAGATGCTAGTTATGGATGAAACAGGAAGGACAAAACTATGTAAAACTATCATAAACAAGACCTTTAGCCTCAAATGAGCACTTAGACAAAATGGAATTGATGATTCCCACTGCCCGATGTCCCTGCTTTCTGTGAACTGGGGACAGCTGTTTAAGATTAATTCTTCAGCATGGGATGTTTTTTTCCCCCCTCTGAAATAAGGCTAGAAGCATACGAGGAATTGGAAGGCACCAAGGGAAAAGGAATAGCAGAGCTGAGATGTTTCTCTCTTCACCTCACTGCCACCCCCCCTTCATTCAGACCTCACCACAGGACATCTTTCTACCCTAAGGTCCGTGACGAGTGAGCCAACCAGAACTTTCTTCTTTGATGACTTTTTCATTTGATTTTTATATTTATTGAAGCTTTTACAAAACCACGAAGGCCTTGTTCAGGCATGCTATGGAAAACAGGACCATAGAAATTGCCAGCACACAGCAGACCTGTGGTCCATCTAACCCAATGTCCTCTCTCTGACAGTCACCAGCATCAGATGCCTCAGAAGAAAGTGCCAGAAACCCTGCCATGGGCAGTTGTAGGATAATTTGTCCACCAGGAAAATCTCTTTCTGGTCCCCAATATTTAGCAGTTGAAGATGGAGGGGTTGGAGTCCTTCCAAAACTCTTATTTTAATGTTTTTTTTAAAAAATCATCTTAGCTATGGATGTTCTCATTATCTGTGGGCCTGTCCACTTAGCTTTGCTGGGTAACTTTCATCTTATCTCTGAGATCCCTCTTTTCTCCCCACCCCACTGCTTTACTGCTCTTTCATTGTGCCAGGCTATGCAATTAGACACTCGGTGCTTATGGGCAAGGCCATCACGCAATTTAAGAAGCACAAGCATGTGATCATCCTTTAAACCCCTCCAGAAAACCTTCCTCAGTGACGAGGCCTAGGAATCCCCACTGTCTGTCGTGGTTAGACAATTGTGAACAGAGACCTCCATTGCTCTGCTACTCTCTCTCTCTCTTCATTGTGTTACCTTGGCCACCTACTCTCCTGCACCCTGTTTGTCTGTCTGACCCCTGGACTGTAAGATCTCTGGCACAGAGGCTCTCTTCAGCACACAAAGGACCCCTGATCCTGGACTGAGGTTGTAAGCGGTACTAATTTAATAATGGATATATTTGGTGAGGCCCCTAGCATGCTGTCTGGTGCTGTACAAATAAATACTACAACTAATAATAACAACAGGAGAACAATCCATTGGCATTTTCAGGAGAACAGTTTATCCACCCACCTTCCCTGATCTGCCTGTAACCCCAGACGTGTGGCCATCATGGCAAGAGCTCAGTGACCAAAATGGAAGAGCCATGAGCATCTAACTTCCACATGCAAAACAGAAAAGGCTGGGATTCCCCTGCATACTGCTCGCCGTTTTTCAGACGAGATCTATGCTGTAAGTTTAAACCAACTTGCAATACATTTACCATCTCTCTGGCAGTTTAAGTAGTATTCAGATGCCTACAGTTCTCCTCTCTTTAGACTTACAAGGCTGAAATATTATTTATTCCACACTCTCCTCTAGGACAACTGGAATATCCAAGGACAGAATTTTGAGTTTAACTAAGTTTTAAAGAGCCCCTGAGATGAATTAACTGAGGTCAGAGATCTAAAGCTGCCGAATAAACATATTGTCAGAGACAAAAATAATGTGCATTCCTCTCCCCCTTTAAAACATTAAGAAGCTGAATAATCCATTTCTTCCTAGCCCCAGATAGAGCAAGCAGTTGATAAATATTCATCTATTCAACTGGAAGCATTAGCCCTTGTTACTTCAAGTGGAACTAACTGAAAATTAATGATGGTTTCCAGAAAATGCAAGATTATATACACAGAAGCAATTAAATACAAACCTATTAATTATTTAACAACTTGTTAATGAGTAAAATTTTAGTATTATAATTCAAGCTAGTTCCATACATTCACTGCTGAGTTACTTCTGAGCATACAGCTTCAGAGCTGACTTCTGAATTCAGGTCACCGGGAGTTAATAATGACAGCGAAGAGCTTACACTGGGAGGGAAAAGCAAAGAAAGGTTTCTACTTTATGTCCAAGATGCAGAGCTGCAGCCAAGTTCTTCATTTCATTCTCAAAATGTCTCCTGGCAGCCTTGAAGCGTTAGCTACATTTATATGCCTTTGAAATCCTCATTAAACATGTATCAATGGATAGAATTTGATTTTCTAATGTGAAGGAACAATTTACATTTATACAAAATGCACATTCTTTGTACAGCTTTCATCTGCTAGTTACCATTTGCTATGGATGACCCCAAAGAGGTCTCTTCCAGCCCAACTAGCAGCGTGATGATCACCCTGGCCTTTGAATCTGGGGCTGGAATTCCCATGGGATAAGAAGTGAGCATTTGGTGTGGAGGTATTATAAATAAGGTTCTGACCTCTTGTAGTTATTGAAGACTCTATGGCACTATTATTTAACATTTATATTTCACCAGCTCCTAGTGCCCTCACCCAGATCAGGCCCTATTGTGTTGGTACCTGTACAATCACATAGTAAGACTCAGGAATAATACAATTTCATTGAAAAATATGTGTTTTATTTCCACCTTCAGAAATATTTTTAAATGATTGACACATGTAGGTTAGTTGTATCTGCCTATCTAATCGTGATAAAAGGTTGCACGGTACTCCTTAATCAGGAGGGGGCGGGGAATTCCAGGAAGTGACTTGACTTATAACTCATGAAATATTTTTGCATTGTTGTCTTTGTCATATATTAAAAATGAAAACTAATACACCTTTCCAACTCTCAAAAAAGGTAAAGCAGATTCCCCAATATCTGTTATGGACTCTGGCCTTGTTCAACATAATGTTAAACGTAGCTGTATATTGTGAGTTCCTTTGCTATATTAGAAGCAAAAATCTCCAGTCTGAAGACACCCAATCTATGCAGGCCAGATCTTCAGCTGGCATAAATTAGTGTAACTATGCCGATTTACATCAGCTAAGGATCTGCCCCCTGGTATTTCAAGGATCTCAGGCAGGAGTAATTATTTGTTCTAGGGGCAGTGGAATGAACAGATGCGGTGTCTGCTTCTTACATTAAATTAAACTGAAAAAAGTTCCTTTTTGTCGATACTAATGGTGATCCTGCCAAGTGCTCCCATAAGCCAGCAAACTGGGTCTTATCACTTTCACAGTCACTTGTTCTTTTGTTCAGTGTCAAAACAGTTATTCTTTGCAAAGCAAAGCAAAGGGCTAGAAATGCAGAGAACGGAGCCTTTTGCTCTTGTCCCTTGTAGGACTGGCAGAGAGCATGTAAGCAAGGGATACCCAGCTGCACAGTGAAAGGCAGCAGAGAATGAATAAGAAAATAACAATAGTAAACCGGAAATGGAGAGAGGAGGAAAAGAAGGTTGGAAAAGCCCAAAGGCTTGCCAGCAATACAACAGCCAAGATCCAGAGTTCACACCACGGAGGCCCTGTTAGAGGTGAGAGTGATTGGAGCTGTGGTGTATGCAGGGTTTATGTAGCTTTGCCACCCTGTCCTCTAACCCTGGGACTGTTTGCAGTTTCCATCCATTAAGGAGGGCCCCTGTGTCTTGGAGCAGGACTGGAGACAGTGTGGTTAGTTCTGAGTGCCTTGATTCTCGGAAGAGTTTGTGTGGAGGGAAGCATCAGGGATTGCGTGGTAAATGGTGAAAAGGCCGTTTGAGAAGAGGGAATGCAGGTGGTCAGCTCCTAGGAGGGGTGAACAACATACACAACAGCTCACGTCAGGTGCTGAAGGCAAACAAGAAAGGGCTCACGTTATTCACAAGGCTGCAGTGATTGAGGAGGCTGTGCCGTACTTTGCAGAAGATCCAAATAGCTACAGCAAAGGGAGGCAATGGGCATCAAAGAGAAGAAGGATGGTTTGATTGACTGCACAAGGGCAGAGTTGTGTACGTTGGGCGAGGGGGTGGACATAAGTGGCGGCTGTGCTTATTGCTGCTGGATGTGGGATACAGGAATTGTGAAGCACAGCGGAGTCCTGGGTGTGATTCCTACTCTGAATGCTCTTCTAGGGTCAGTTATTTCATAGCAAAAGGAAAGGAGAATGAAGTAAGCTGCTGTCACGGCAGTGACACAGCATGTTATAAAGTAATTCACCATTGCCTCTCTGGAGATAGCAATGGATGGACCAAGAAATCTAGGTCTCAATGATAAAGGTTTAATAACCTGCCAGTAACTGAAAGGCTATTTATTTAATCTTGCTATACAGGAGAGCAGGGCCCCTGTGTCTTGGAGCAGGAAATACCCTATACAGTAAGAACTGGTCTTTGAGGAAGAAAGGAGTTAGGATTCTGTAACACACTTTTAAAGTTTGTACCATGTCCCCTCTAGTAGCTAGTCTACACAGAGGATAATAGCCTACCACTGCTGTCAGCAAATGGTGTTATTGCTTTAGTTCGAGTGTTCGGCTGTCTATGCTTTGATGCTGAAGGTCTCAGCTGCTGATAACCCCTGGAGAAATTTGTTGCTCCTCACTCTGAATTTCAGGCTCTGAAATTTTAACATTTTGTGGCACTAAACTCCAGTACCACCCCATCCTGAGAACTCGCCAGTTTGCAGAATGAATTCAAACCCTCTCAAACAAGCACACGTAAGGCCATTTTTAAATAAAATAAAATAACTCTAAAATTTCCAACTGTTTCAAAGTTTCAGAACCAATTTATATAAATTATGTTTTGCCCAATGGACTGATTGCCACACCTAGAGGAATAAACATAGGATCTTGTTAATGGAAGTCTATACAGATCATGTTATAATTTCAGCAAACAGGAAAACTGTCAGACTGTAATGTGAGCAATACCAAAATTATGAGGGCTATTATGTTGTTAGAGACACATAAATCCCCTTAGCATCAATGGGAGCAGACATGCAGATTTTTCAATGTCCCAGTGGACTGCTACATAGTGAAACAATACAATGTATTTTTATTATTATTTGATCAATTATTATTAACTTAAGTCTGCTTAGCAGAGTGAACCATATATATATATTTAACTGTTAATTTTAATCTTTAAATTATTGAAAGAGTGATCCAGATACATAAGGACAGGGACCATGTTCTGGATAGGTAGTCACTCAGATTGCCAAGGTTTCATTGTCCTGCCTTATAGTTATTTCATACTTTGTCCATGAGGTCCTGAAGACGCTCCGGTTTTCACAGATATCCCCTTACATTTGCATCACTGCAGGGTGTGGAATGTTGCTCCAGTCACAGCCATTACTGAAGTACCGGTGCCTTTGGTCAACCCCAGTGAAGACTTAAAGCAGCAAAAATTCTTTAAATCTGAAACCACGTTAAGAAGTGCACAAAGAAAAGCATTCACAGACCAAGGAGTGTTATTTGTCCAGCAAACCCCAGGAACGGCTACATATTCATACATGCTACCCCCTGGACTTTATTGATTAACTATTTGCATACATAGAAACATCTCTTTCAACAATTCCCAGAGTGATCCAGATATACAGGAGTAATGACATTGTTCCAGTTAGGTACAGAAAACATGGAATGCAATGAGGGCACAGTCAGGAAAAAGCCAGAGGAACAAATTCACCACCAGCCCAACTGGGTGTGCCTTCCATGAGTCAGTTGAGTGGTGACCCAATGGTAAACTTGCATCATAACTGCAACGCTGAATCCAGCCTGAATGTCTTATGTTGCCAGTAAAGTTCTATTAGGGGGAACGTTTTTAAGCATACAAATACCGCTGGGAATGGAACAAACTGCCCAGGGAGTGTGTGGAATCCCCATCACTGAGCCTAGACAACCCTCTCTCAGGAACGGCTTAGGGGCAGTGAATGCAGTTAATACCATGCGGCGAGTGGAAGGACAGCCTGGCTGCCCCAGCTGAGATTGCTTCCGCTTCATCCTTAATGATTTTAGGGGACAGACATCCACCGATGCGGCAATGACAGTGTGTGTCACTCAGCTCAGTGAATTGGTTTTGTGAAGCATTCAGTCAATTCCCAACTCCCCAGAATCTTCTCCTTTAAAAGAGATGGTGTATGTGTATATCAGTGGATGTATCAATCCTGTCCCGATGTCGCAATGGCAATTTAATCCCCACCAGCAGTGTTTGCCATAAATCTTGGCCTGGGATCAGATCTCTCTTGTGAAGTCACTCCTATCACCACTTCAGTTCCTTGCTATTTTTAAAAAAATCTTTATTGTATTATCCTCGTACCTAGGAGCCCCAGTCACAGGCCACGGCCCCACTGTGCTAGGAGCTGTACAAACACAGAACAAAATGTCCAGTTATTATAGTAATGCTGGGTTTGAATGCAGCTCACTTCACTTCTTTAGGCCATGTGAGCTTTGCCATTGACTATCAATGGGTGCATAATCGAGACCTAAGTGCCATGTAGCCTATCAGGAATGGTGGAAGCCTCATAGATTGCAACATTGAAGACTATACTGGAGACAACACTCGGAAAACATACTCTAGGAGACAATCCCACACAAAGCCTGTGGATATGAATTGGGTGTGGCCTTTAAGGGTCTCCCCCATCACTGATCTTTCTGATTTGACTCTGTTCTAGCTTTAGCAGCGCTTAACTTGGTGCAATGTTAAAACCCGTTCTCACCGTTGATTGATAGATTAAGTGAAGGCATTGAAATTATATTGATCTACACCAGCTAAGGATCTGCCTGGCCTACCTATAAAAAGGCTGGTCTCAAATGTATTTGTTGTTTTCTTTAAAAAGTCAGGTGTGATGCACAATGTAAACAAAAAGGACAGGAGGTTCACTCAGATTGCACCGAGCCAAGATTATTTCAGAAAGTAGCTGGAACAATATAAATTTACTTCATACAATTTTGATTCTTCATATGCACTTTTAAAGATTTCCTCTAAACTAAAAGGTTTCAGAGTAGCAGCCGTGTTAGTCTGTATCCGCAAAAAGAACAGGAGTCTAAGGTGCCACAAGTACTCCTGTTCTCTAAACTAAAAGTAATTAGTGAAACCTGTTGGCAGCAGCTGTTTCAGATCTCTTAATGGAGTTCCTGCAGAACTCCTGTAGAATTTAGTGCTCTGGCAGAGGCAGCTCTTCTTGACACACAACAGCAAAAACTGGTGCCCTCCTGAATTTACAGCGGCCTGTCGTTTGAATCATTTTTATCATCTGCTCCGATTCTATATCATTTGTAATGACAACATTGAAAAAAGACGTCATCTTACTGATCTATTTCTGACTTATTTAATATCACACCTCAGGAGTTTTATTTTATTATCCATTCTGAGAATTGTATAAACCAAGAAACTTAAAGGGACAAAAACAGTCATCGTAAACTTATGTATTGTAGCATGAAAACAATGTTCTACATCCTCAGTGACAATGATGGTACAGTTTTAACTTTAAACACTGTATGTTTGATTCAGTATCTGTGTAGTTACTGCTGTGTTCCTGCCCTAGCTAGACCCTAAGCATAGTTTTATGAGGAAAGCCTTCGTTTTTAACAGTTTTCAAATCACAGAGATAATTTAACTGAACTAACCCCTTCTGGCCCCTCTACTGCAGCAGCATGTGGCATGGGAAGAGGATTGTCTCCATGCATCTAATTGCGGTCTCTGAGCACTTGCTCCTGCCTAGTTTTTGAAAATGATAACCGGTATTTATTTTTGCAGAGTTGCATTGACTGTTTTTGAGTAACACAAAAGGGGATTTGGGAGCGTGTGTGGGGAGAAAGGGACATTTCAGTGCAAAACCTCCTGCCATTTGTTTAGGAAACAATCCCCTATTTGGAGCCTGTGGTGTCTAAAGGGAAGAGACACCCAGCATGTCCAGGAGTAGGTAACAACAGGATCACATTTGACACTCACTGAGGACGAAAGAAAGAGCCAGATTCCTCCCTGCCATGGAGCTCCACTGGCCCTGGCTGCCCTGAAGGTCCTCCCTGTAATCTCACTGAGCTCAGCTCAGGTTCTGACATGACAGACCCCAAACAATAGACACCCCACTCCACTACCAACCGATCCCCAGCCCCATACTTTGCCATACACCCATCCCTCCCTGTGGTGAATCCTTTGACCTGCAACCAGTTGTATGCTGCATCTCCCAATGGCAGCACCTCCCCAAATCTTCCGTTGTTATTTCTCTGCTCCCATTAATGGGCCCTGAGTCTGCGACCATCTCTCCTTGGGGGAGGACATAATACATCAACCACTTACATCACCTCCCAGGATGGTTTCTGTTTCCCAAGAGACACCATGGACTTTGTTTGAAATGTATAAAAAGAAAGAGACATTGGGAAATACTGCCTGACAGGACTAATGTGACAAACACTCTTTCACGTTTTGTTTGGACAGTGAGCATCATGGCCAAAAAATGGGATACAGCATAGGAAGGGAAGGGCCAGGGAAATAAAATATAATGCTTTGTACCTGGATAGCTCTTCATCTGCAAAGAGCATCATAAAAATAACTGTTTCCCATAACAAGGCAGGCAAATATTAACCCTGCCCCCAGCCTCTTTTATTATTTTTATTTGCTTTTTTAAAAATCTGTCTCATTGATAGCCATTGGTTACCTGGGACTCTGAACACTCCTGCAAAGATTAAACTCCATAAGACAACTAAATGTACCCAGAGACTGTATACACAGCTTTAATTATCACCAGGGCCAGCTCCAGGCACCAGCTAAAGAAGCAGGTGCTTGGGGCTGCCAATAACAAAGGGCGGCACATCCGGGTCTTCGGCGGCAATTCGACAGCGGGTCCCTCAGTCCCTCTCAGAGCGAAGGACCTGCCGCCAAATTGCCGCTGAAGAGTGGAGCGGCGTGATTGCGCCGCCGCGGCTTTTTATTTATTTATTTATTTATTTATTTATTTATTTTGCCGCTTGGGGCGGCAGAAAACCGGGAGCCGGCCCTGATTATCACTCATCAGTTATTAATAATCATTAATAATCAAAAATCTGTTTTCTATATGTAAGAAAACTGAGATTCAGAGTGATTAAGGCCAAACTTTCATTTCACTGGAGGCAGCAAGTGCTCAGTGCTCAGAAAATGGGCACCAGAAATGAGTGGGTAGCTTTGAAAATGTTGCCTTGAGTGACTTGTTCAAGGCCATATGAAGAATCCAGGTCCACGCTGGGATTAGTGCTCTCAGTGCTACACCACACCTCTACATCTGTGAAGCTGACAGACTTCCGAGCAGTTGAAATGCAGCAGAGTTCAACAGACAGGCCCATTTTTGTTTTACCAAACGCTAGAACTTTTTTCAATATTCCAGAGTATTTCGGAGCTGGGTGCGTGTGCAAGCTATAGCCCTTTCCCTGAAAGTCTCACCTGCATCTCCAGAAATTCTAAGCATTATTCCAGCCAGGCAGGAACACACTCTCCTCAGGAATAAGCCACTTTGTGCCAGGGTAGTGTATTGTCCTTCAGATGTAAGGGGGGGGTCTTTTTGTCTAACGATTTTTTTAGTAGGAGTTAAGTGCTTAATGCCTTGTGGAGAATGCAGGTGAAACACACTCCTCTTGCCAAGATCCCCCCACATGCTTCCTGCCATCTGTCCATTGGTGCTAAGGTTCATGGTTATATCGTGCTGGATACACACCCAGAACAGAGGTTGATTCATAGCTCCGCAATGTTTAATTGCATCAGAGCTGTTATAAAAGTCCAAATTCTTGAGGCTGCTAATGTTCAGGCCATTTAAAGTCGAACTGAAGAGCGGTAAATGGCAGCCAGGCAGATACCCTGGCTTCCTCTGCCAGCCCCGAGGGAGAGACCAATTAGATCAAAGAGGACATCTAAATGAGATTAGATTACAAGAGACCAAACAGATTGGAACTGATGCTTATTAATTATTTATTTAAAAACACTTTGGCGGGAAGTTAACCATGAAGATGCACCAGTTATTCAATGAAGGGAGGGGGGGCTTTCCATGGAGCAGAGACTCTAAAGGAATTGCATTTTCTAGGTTTGTAGGGTTTTTTGGGGGGGGGAGGGCGAGGGGTTAGCAGGCCCTCTGGGTCATTTGGGTTTCTCTAAGGCTTTGCTAGCTACCATGCTTCTGGGGAGGTGAACATCCTACCCCTTTAAAAACAGCACCCTGAGCCTTGTGCTGAGGGTCACGGGGTAGATTTTACATCTTTTCTGTTGTTCCTTGATGATTCACCCTACATGATTTATCACCACCCCTCTGTATAAAAGGTCTGCAATCCTGTTCAAAAGAAAGAAAAGGGGATGACTTTTCCCCAGCCAGACAGTGCAAATCTTTAGCCACTATCTGGAGCTATATTTTGTTTACGTAGAGTATCACAATGTGCACCCTCCACAGTGTAGCTTTGCTTTGTGATTTATCTTCCTATGAAGCATCTGGTATTAGAGAAATGCCAGAGGCAGAGTGCCAGACTAGATGGACCAATAGTCTGATCAGGTCTGTTCCCATGTATAACGTTGTCTTCATAGGAATAACATTTTCATTAGCCCTCTGTTTTAGGATTCAGCATTTCTGACAAAGCTAAGTTACAATAATAAAAGCAAGATCACACCAGGTCTACGTAGAACACGGGTAAATTTGGCTCAGACCTGACAGATATTGCCTATTAATTCAGGATTTGCAAGTTCTTGTCTATTTCTTATCAGGCATTCCTGTACCTTGACAGATATATGTTTTCCTAATAAGCAAAAGTTTGTGAGCGCTACCATATAATATTTCTGCATATGTTGCAGATAAGGAAAATATGTTCTCATTTTTAGAAAGTAACAGATTGTGTGAGCAGGATGATACAAGGGAAACATTGCAAACATTTTGCCAATATGTTTGTTTGTATTTACTCCAATACTTGCCCAGCTAATGTTAGCCAGCGTGGTTCAAATCTGGACCATATGCGCACATGAGCAGAGAGAGGCAACACACCGAGATTGTGGTAACTAGCAAGTCAGCGTCTCTAGCGGGGACAGTCACATTCTCAGTGTGTTGTGTCACTTACTGGTGTCAAGTGAGATGGACAAACCTTGTCACCGCATAAAACATACCCTCAAGTCACAACAGAATGTGTTATATTGTGCTGGATCACGTCATATTATACAGGGTACATCTGCCTCCAGTGAGAAGAATGCCTCACGCTGCAACTCTAAGAGCATGGCTACACTTGCAGATGTAGAGCGCTGGGAGGTAAACCAGCCATCGGAGACCGCAGCAGGGAAAATGCTGCCGTGTGTTTACACTGTCAGCTGCAAGTGCACTGGCATGGCCACATTAGCAGCTCTTGCAACGCCTACAAAGAGCAGTGCATTGTGGTAGCTATCCCTGTGTGCAAGTGGCTGCAACGTGCTTTTCAAATGGGGGGGGTGGAGTGTGACAGGGAATGTGTTGTGTGTATGTGGGGGGAGAGACAGTGTGTTTTGAGGGGCAGAGAGTGTGTCAGCATGCTGTCTTGTAAGTTCAGACAGCAGCAGATGCCCCCCCCCCATCACACATACTCACAACAGCAGCATTCCACACTAATGGCTTGCTTTGTCCCGGAGCAGATAAGCAGCTGGCTGTCAGAAATGGAGCTTTGAAAGGGGATATCCGAGCCGATTTCAAAATAATGAGAAGAGTGGCCACTTGACTTCAGGGGATTATGGGACATTTCCGGAGGCCAATCACAGCACATTAATGCAACACCTCATCCACACTGATGCCCAGGCATTTCAGCCAGGGCACAGCAAGCGTTATGCTTCTCGTGGAGGTGGATTACCAGGAGCGCTCCACTGCAGAGTCCAGGTGCTCTACGTGCCTTGCCAGTGTGGAGACATTGAGAGTTAGGGCGCCCGGGGCTGCTTTAATGTGCTGTAACTTGCAAGTGTAGCCAAGCTCTAAGACTAGCCAGACTTCTGCAGTGCATTTTCAAAGAGATGCCTGGGGAACTTGCCCGGAGGTGCCCACTGATGTCATTAGGCCACCTCCTGAAGTCCTTGCTCAATACTGACTAAGACAAAAAACCAATTGCCTTCAGGATCCACCATGCTCTCATTTCCTGCTCTTCCCTGCACTCTATGCTCCCTATACATGTTCATCAACCTGAACTCTCTTTCACAGCCATAGCATGCTCTATCAATGTAAATTACACTGCTTTACTTACCTCAGCTTGCTGATTATAACTATGTCTAAGAGCTCTCAGTCTATACACATGTAAATGGCATCTGTCAATCTAAAAATAAGAGATGCCAACAGCTCCTCTGGCTCACCGTATCTGAATCCTCGCCAAATTCACCACAGCTTAAAAAAAAACAGGTCACTTTTTGGACTTCCCGTTTACAAGCAGATGTGCCATAAATCTCATAAGAGAATCTGTCCTCATGAGATTTCCAGCTTTGTCCTGCAGGATGTGGAGAAGCATCCAAACTTAACCCCAAACAGCTTGAGGTTCCTCTATCCCTCGTCTACATCGATTGGAAAGTCTAAAATCCTGTTAACCAGACTTCACAGCTTTGTTTGCTGCTATTATTTTGCATTATATTGCAAAAGTTAATTACTTTTACCGGCCTGCCAAATACCCTAGTGTTCTCACAAAGCTAAAGGAAAAAGAAAAAGCTAAGCTTTGACCCCTCCACTTGTCACTGCAATGTTTCACAGCTCTAAAAATAGGGCAGCTTTGACAGAGGAGAGATATTTTTGGAAAAGCTAGTTATTGTAGCCAATCACACATCATTATTAGAGCCCCTGCTCTGAGACTTCTTTTCATTTTCTTTTGCACATAAATTTTATGAAGTGCCAAAAAGATGTGATGAATGACCTTGAGCATAGGCTACACATTAGGAATTCTCTCTTTTGAGATGCCCTTCC